>NC_043001.1:120885194-120925194 GCF_006345805.1 Octopus sinensis | reverse complement strand
TCTGCTATAAACAACAGAAGTGAGCTAGAACATTGAAACTTAGTGTGAAGCACAGCAGAGTTCAAGGTCAATCTGTGCCAAGTGGCTTTACTTGGCATGCTTGAGCTTCATTACTATGGTAACAGTCTGGATATCTATTGTGACAAAACCATACTTTTGAATAATAGGTCAAATCTACCCGATGGGCTTCTATGCAGTTTCTGCCTACCCAATTTAATTCACACACACACAAAAAAAGAGACGGGTCAACCCAAGGCTAGAGAAAACCAACTTCTTAGCCACTCAGCTTTACTGCACTTGTGATACACAATACACTATCATTACACTACAACAACATACAATATAACAATCCAGATATACAATACAATATGCCATACTGACACATCTATACTCAGTTCAGTATTCGACATGCAATTCTAACATATTGATATACTGTATCCAATATGCCATGTCATATACAATTAGACTACAATACACTCTATTATTACAGGACAATGTTTGTCAATGTCACTGCTACCTGTGATATTTCTTTCTAATGAACATTTTTACTTGTTGTGTTTTCAAAAGTTTAGAGATGAAAATAAAATATATTGGTTACAAACTGAATGTTGTTTTTGTCTTTTGTTTTTGTCTTCTCAGTCCTTAGGAGGATTGGTATTGACAGGGAAGCTAGTTCACTTGTGCAATAGACAGAAGCATGGCCATATGGTTAAGAAGATTGCTTCGCAACCACATGGTTCTGGGTTCAGTTCTACTGCATGACATCCTGGGCAACTGTCTTCTATTGTAGCCATGGACTGATCAAAGCCTTGTGAGTGGATTTGATAACTGGAAACCAAAAGAAGTTTGTTGTATCCATGCATGGATATGTGTGTGTGTGTGTGTGTGTGTGTGTGACTCCTTATCATAACATTGCCTGATGGTTGTAAATGAGCAGATTGTTGGATATATGGTATTATTCATTTCCAGTCTTCAGTGCAAACATGTCTGACCATGGGGGAATATTACCTTCCTTGGAACAGGTGAGTGTTAGCAACAGGAAGGGCATCCATCTGACCATAGAAAAGATGTCTTAATGAATTCCACCTAACCCATGTAAGCGTGGAAAAATGGACATTAAAACAATGATGATTAAGATGGTGTAAGTGTTTGTCAATGTTTATATTTAGGAGAAAAAAAAAACCTGAGCTGCAGATGTTGTTTGTTGACAATTCCCTGTCAACAAATCATTTCCTAGTTCTGCACTTTTGAAGCGGTGAGTGGAATATGAAAAACCACTTGAAAAACAGGTTAGGATAAGTAACAGGAAGAGCCATCTGGCTATAAAACAATGTTACTTAATGTAATAGAATACACAATACCAAGGAAAAAACATGATTGGCATGGCTGGAAAATATTTTGATTATAGGTTTACATGATTGGGGTTGGCTTGAGGCAAAACAATCATACATTTAGGTTGTGCTTTTTTTTAATGCAAAATCATATTTCAGTCAAGCTAGGGTGAAAAAAAAAATCTGTTATTTTGCTTGTCACAATGTATTTGAATGCTACACTGTCAAAGGGAAATAATCGTCTTGACCTTGATTGTTATCCGATGTGGCTGAACAGCAAGACATCCAGTGAGGGGGAAGTGGCTATGAGTTGAAGCGATTAAATCCTACATTCCTTGACCAGGGAATCGAAATTTCTGTCTGTCTGTTTCTGCAGACTTCTTTCTATTGTTCTCTGGATTTCCATAACTAAAGTGCATCAAAGTAACAATGGATATTTTATAGGTTATCTAGGTTGAACTGGATTTGACCCAAGATGGTGAGGATGTTGACTGCTGAGTGCAAAGCCAGAGAAAAACAGAAAGAAGCTTGCAGAAGCATTCAGACAGAAATTTCAATTCCTGGTTGAGAATCTAGGATTTGATTGCTAGAGAGAGGAGAAAATAAATTGAAGAGGAATGGTTGTTATGAAAAACATTGTATATAGTCCAACCCATGCTAGCATGGAAAGCAGATGTTAAATGATGATGATGATAATGACAGTGATGTTTCCGAACTAAATATTTATGCAGTGAGACTTTGTGCTGGACACTAGAATTTTCTAATTTTATTACTTGTTCTTCAAATATTTTTGATTAAATTTGCATTATTCTAAACCAACAAGTTATTACTGTTGTGAAAAACATTGCATATACATAATGTTTCTCAACAAAATATTGTATAAAGTGAGATCTTGAGTGAAATACTGGTATTATCTGATTTTATTAATTGTTCTTCAAATACTTTTGGTTAAATTTACATCTGCTCTTACAAGCAAAACCTAAAAAAATTTCATCGATT
Organism: Octopus sinensis; assembly: GCF_006345805.1. Taxonomy (NCBI): domain Eukaryota; kingdom Metazoa; phylum Mollusca; class Cephalopoda; order Octopoda; family Octopodidae; genus Octopus; species Octopus sinensis. The sequence continues at coordinate 120,922,864 of NC_043001.1, read as the reverse complement.
GGTTTTCAAATATTTTTCGCTAAATTTACATCTGCTTGATTATACTGTATTTTATATTACTTATATGTTATCTTAATCCTAATTATTCAATAACCTTAATTCATTGTTCAGTTTATTTTCATAAAAATCATTCTCGACTAAACAATTCCTCAAAACTGCTGAAATGATGTACATCCCTAAAAGCCAATGCTGCACTAATCTTGAGAATAAGCTGGTGCACCTGCTACTGCAATATAAATTCGCAACATAAACCTTAATAATAATGGTTTCAAATTTTGGTACAAGGCCAGCAATTTTGGGGGAGTGGTAATTACATCGACCCCCAGTGTTTTACTGGTACATATTTTATTGACTCTGTAAAGGTGAAGGCAAAGTTGACATTGGCAGAATTTGAACTCTGAACATAAAATTGGAAGAAATGCTGCTAAGCATTTTGTCCAGTGTGGTAATGAGTCTGCTCAGGCCAGCAATTTCAGGGTGGTGGGTAAGTTGATTGCATTAATCCCTAGTGGTACTTATCTTATCGACCCTCAAAGGATGAAAGGTGAAGTCAACTTCGGCAATGATTTTGTTATTGGTTGCAAAGGTTGAAGATGTTGAAGATAGAAATGTTTAAATAGATAAAAAAACCCCAAACAACCACAAAGGAACCCTGGAAATTTGCATTGAATAGAAGAGTGAGATTAACAATAAGTATACCTTAAGAAATAGATATACTAGCATTAATAGTCCAGAACAAGAATATGAGCAGTAAAAGGGTTCCCCAAAAGTGGTTGAGAAACTGCATTTAATGGTTTGGGTCATCCTACACACATCTCAGATGCAGTCTACACAATTGGAATAACATACCAGTCGACATAATTTTGTATGTTCCTGAAAGGTGCTGAGTGACTGGTCTCTTTTCAGTGACTATCCTACACTAAACACCAGCACCATCCCAGATCATTAACCAATATTCCACATGCAAAGTTTTCTTTTCCTCTAAGTGGTGTACTTGTTTCTCTTTTCGAAGATAAATCTTGTCAGGGCGCACAATCAAATTCCATCTATGAAAGCTGAATTGATGATGTGATCCAGGATTCACTGTTTATCTACATTGCGTACCCCAATGACTTTCTTGTCACAATGAAGGGTGGGGACAGGGAACATCTTTACCTACTAAGTGAACAACTGACTCTGTAAGACACAGTCATCAATTCCAGTAAGTGCCTGTTTAGTGTGTAGTAAGACCCCAACTGAGATTTGAACATTGGCTTGCTGAGTTTCCCATTCTAGAACCATAAACTCATGTTTTTCCCCAAAAAGGAAAAACGTTGCCATAAATAGTTAATACACTTCAGTGAATATAGCTCAATCAATGAACATTGACTGATTTATTCAAAGTGATGCTGTGAGTTTTGCCACCAACAGTTTGGCTAAATATTCTAAAAGCTGGCTTATAGTTGTAAAAGCCGACAAATTCAACTTAAGGCCATCAAGTATTGTGTATGACTAACTACAAACTGGTAATATTCATCTTTCTTTTGTCTATCAACTAAACCGTCTATCAACTAAACCGTCTATCAACTAAACCGTCTAAAGGACGTCTATCAACTAAACTGTCTAAAGGAATCTATGTTGTTTGTTGCAGTGAGTGGCTTCTACTCATCTGAATTACCATGCTTTCTCTTTTCTTACAAAACATCTTTTTGTTGTACTAACACAAATATGCATCCCTTAAAGCCAATGCTGCATAAATCTCAAGAATAAGCTGGTGCACCTGCTAGTGCAACATAAACCTTAATAATAATGGTTTCAAATTTTGGTACAAGGCCAGCAAATGTGGGAGAGTGGTAAGTCAACTACATCGACCCCAGTGTTTCACTGGTACTTATTTTATTGACTCTGTAAGGATGAAAGGCAACCATAACTTGTTGTGTCGAGTAACGTACATTAATTATATGCAGTAATTAAAATTTCTTGCACTACTTTCACATGATTATTCAGCAAATTGTATTACAGAAAGTTACTAGCCATTCATTGAATGTTGTTCCATTAATTTATTGGATGTACATTTGTAAAAATAACTACCATTAATCCTCAAGTATAGTCTGACCTTGAGTATAATACATAGGGGAATTTTAGGGGGCTGTACCTCTGAGAAACCTAAAACTTGTGTATAATATGCACTCCTTCTCTAACTTGAGTTGTGCATAATTAAGCCAGCAGCACCTAGTTGAGCAAACACTTCCATGCATGTGTAATACAATTATGGTGATGTTCTTAACTGTTATATGGGAATGTAAATACATTTGCAAATTGTTTTTGTTACAGGTTATTTATTCTGTGTTCTGAATACTTTTATTTTGATAAATGTTGCTTACTGCAAATTATGGATGATTTTTTATGACTTCATTGCTTTCAGGTTTAGCTTAAGGTATTTTCGTGCCCAGCATCACAAAATGTGTCTGAATAAACATTGCCGGACAGCAACTAGAGACTCGGACATTACTTAGAAAATATTTTTCATTTTTATCCTCGTATATAGTACGCACTAGGGATTTTGACCTTTAAATTTTGGGGAAAAAATGCAGATTAAACTCGAGGATTTACGGTATGTGGGTTAATAAAATATTTGAAAACTCAACTAAACATTAGAGTGGTGATTCTCTACACATGCAATCTATTTTACTTTGTAAGTAGCCTAAGACTACTAAGAATATATGACTGATGACCATGATAAAGGTGCATCATATCTGGTTGATCTTAATCATATGCTTGACAAAGACGGAATGTGCCGACTGGAGAGACAAATAATGATTAGCCCCAAATTTCTTGCATCCACATCACCGCATAATTTGAAGAAATTTCTTTACCTCATCACCAACTTCTATGGCAGTTATGTCTCAACTACACTGAAGGTACAGAACCCCTCACCCAGGTGCTTAAGAAAGGAATAATCCAATAACACTTGATGCATCACTACAATTGTTTGTAGATTCCTCGGACATTGAAATGGGAGTTGTTTTACTGCTGCTATTTTAATTACATTTTAACATTATGACCATTCTTTTGTCATATTATTGGCTTTTTCGTGTGTGTTTTGAAGTGGAAGTTTTGCAAACTATAAACCTGTCAGCTTGCGATGACTGTTTAAGTTTTATCAATTGAAATGTAGCAAGGAGAAAGTAGTTGTTTAAATGTTACTTAACATATAAACAATTCATCTGAAAACAAAACATTTGAGAAGCAGAACAAGTTAAACTGTCACATAAACTGTATTAGAAGAGAGCGGTGATTATCAAGTGGAGAGAGAGAGAGAGAGAGAGAGAAAGAGAAGGAAAGAAAAAAAGATATATATTTAGGTAGAGAGGAAAAGAGATAGATAGATAGGTAGGTATATAGATACACAGTTACACAGAGAGAGAGAGAGAGAGAGTAGTGGTAGATCTGGACTGGAGTTTGTATCATCTTATTACTGGTGCCTTATTATATCTCAGTTTCACAAGACAATAAACTCTCACATGGCCCAGTCTTCTTGTTGCACTGCATGAGAGAAATATTAATCAGGCTAAGTAGTATATTTGGGCACCATACTCAGTTTGGGTCAGTAGACACTAATTCAGCAAGCAACCTTAAACCAGAGTCCACTAATTGCCTCAAGCCAATGGATTAGAACCTGGCTTTATACTGAATACTGCTGTACCATGACTAATTTCTATTATGGCATATTGGAGTCGACTAGCTTCTTATAGGCTCACCATGTTCATCTGCAATGGTTGGTCGTCTTACCTATCATGTGAGTTTGGAACATTGGTTGAGCCCTGTGCTTTAATAGGCTGAGTTTTGTGTGGGATATGGATCAATGATTCAATTACATTGTGCGTAATACATTTTCAAACAACTCATCTGAATCCGTGCTGGAGCCTACCTCTGTCTATATATATAGGTTTAACACAACATCTATGACAGAGGAGTGAGCAATTTTCATGAAGGCGAGTCATGTTATTTTCCTGCCATTATAATGAAGCATATGTAACCAACGACAGCCACAGTTGAATTATTCAAATGATGGATGACCTATACAACCACCAGAATTCGTGATTTGTTTATTTTCTCCGCTGTATTATTTAACAGAATAATAAAATCTCTGTTATTTTAAAAGTTTGTTTCTTGTGTTATTTCCACGAGTGAACACATAACATATGTTATATAATTGCATGCAAGATTCTGTAATAAACCAAGGGAGACTTTATACCAACACCGCTAAACTACTTTCAAAATTCTGTCTATTAAGATTGACTCCTGAACATTAAAACATTTAAAATACTGTTTATTATATTGACCTTAGTGTGGAGGCACATTGCTTAATGGTTAAGGATGTTGGACTTGCAGCGTAGACTCAGGTGAAATTCCTCTCTCCCATTTATTATATATACGTTCATTTGAATGTAGAAGGGAACAGCTAGCCTTTGGCTGCTATTTGGACCCCATTGTGTCCACTACTCTGATTGGTTGGTATTGGCACAGTTTGTCTCTTGCTCTGTCGTCTCAACTTGCTGTGTATAACCAGTCAGAGTCCCTAAATATGATCACGTGGGACAGCCTGTTCTGTACCCTGTTTTGAGCCTACAGTTCCTTATAAAAGCTCAGCTTCTCCTCATTTCGAAGTCTTTGGTTCCAGACTTTTAAGGTCTAGCCACTGACCACAAAGACACAGCCAATTCCAGTGACAACGCCAGATGACAACACCATCACCACAGAAGCTTCGTTGAGACTCACCAACTTTGTTCAACAGCATTATGGCACCCCCCTCTTCATGGCCACCATCACGTCCTTCTTAATGTCAACATCATCTCTCTAAGTACTCAGCTCAGCAAGCAATTCACCCAGGTTCCAACACTTCACTGTTTGTACTTGACCATGGATCAACAGAAATATACAACCTGCAAGAACTCTTGTATCAAGTGACTCAGGCAGCAGCATCCCAGCCATGACTTCATGTACCTGTAACTGGCTTAGCATCATGGCCGCGACTTCTTGATACTGTATTTCAACTATTGTGTACGACTAACTACAAACTGGTAATATTCATCTTTCTTGTGTCTATCAACTTACTTCTCACTTTGATGGCTACAGACTCTTTCACTGTCATCATCTTCATTGCCATCCTTATATGTTCTTAACACATGCATACATCTATGCTTACACACACGCATACATTTTGTTCTCATGATGACCTGTCTACTATTCTGTATACATGAAGCAAACACAGACACACATGCTAACATATGAACAAATCTTCTTTTAACCATTCTATGTGGTGTGTCAATTTTTCCATCTGGCAAGTAAATGGTTCTATCAATTTTCTCTTTTATCGTAACAGCCATGTGATGTGGTACTAAAGAACCATTCTCTTCACCTCACATTGCATGGTCCTTTACAGACTCATTATCATAAGATTGTGGTTTCAATTTCTGGACCAGATGATGTGTTGTGTTCTTAAGCACCAGTCCACTCAGCTGAAATGAGTAATCCTGCGACAGACTATCGTCCTGTTTGGAGAGGAGTATATTGGCCAGAGAGACTGGGACACCAGCCCTATGCTTCTTACAGAATAATGTGGACCCTAGCATGATCTAATTTGTATACCTTGGGAAGATGAAAAAGGAAGTCCACCTGGAAAAATTGCTTGCAACGACCGGGAAATTATAGATATGTTGATGTATTGGGATTTTGGAATGAGTTGTGATCTAAGGAGAAGTAGAAACAAATGTTCACTTGAAATATGACAATATCGAATTGTTAGGTTTCTGATCATAAAATATTAATGGAATTTTGTGCACTGTTTTCCTTTTATTAACCAGAAGACAAAAATAGATTTTTGCATTCATATGGTGGTTCTTTCTTTACCATAAAGTAGAATAAATTAAAAAAGTATAAACCATCTTTTTCAGACCTCTCAGATTCCGCCACCCAGAAAGGGATAATCCCACTGCAAGAAACACTGCATTACAGTATTGTGCACTACTGCATATATTGCACGAAGAGCATATACTACTACACTGTTCGTTTATTATACTGCAATACACTACATAATACCAGACTACTATATTTCCAGATGATCGTATGATGGAGTCTTTACGTAATCACTGATCCTGCTCAATATGTAAGACCAACCTTGGCAGCAAGCTGGAAGAATTGTTTGAGCTTCGGAGAAAATGCTTACGTGCTTTTCTTCTGGATATTAATGTTTAAGGCAGCGAGCTGACAAATCGTTAGCTTTGTGGCATTTTGTCTGTCTCTATGCTCTGAGTACAAATTCCACCAATGTTGACTTTGCCTTTCATCCTTTCAAGGTCGATAAAATAACCATTTGAACACTGAGATCGATTTAATCGATTTGGCTCCTTCCTCAAATCTGTTGGCCTTGCACCAAAATTTGAAACCAGTATATAAGACAAACCTTCCGGTTCTTTAAAATGGAGATGACATATCTAGCTATTGATGTTATTGTCTGAAGATTGTTTTAAGTTAAACAAAGTTCATGAGAAGAGTATGTGGTCTTGAGTTTAACCATCATATTTTTGAGTCATTGAACATTCTTTCCATTACTATATAGTGTTTAGCACATAAACAACTATTTATAGGATGTGGACAGACATTTTTTTACTGTTTAGTCAGGCAGGGAAGGCAATACCAATTGCAGAGATGGAGGAAACTACCCTCAAAATGGAAACCTAACACGAATGCTTGCAACAAAGTGAACTTCATTAAGTCTCCCAAGTTGCAGGTGGTGATATCAAACTAAATGACAGATTAATTCTTCTACATAAGGGTAAGCGTGATGTGAACTGAAACAGATCACGTCATCTTTCTATTGACAATGACAGAGAAAGTTGTCATGGCAATATCTGCTCAGAAGCCTATGCAAAGTTGCAGAAAGTGTATGGAGAAGGGTGTTTGAGCCACACACAAGTGTACGAGTGGTTCAGACATTTCCAAGATGACTGAAAAAAATGTCCATATTGACAAACGTTCTGGCGACCCACAACCTGCAGAACTGAGAAAAACATCGCAGATGTGCATGCAGCTGTGAGGGGAAATCATTGAATAACCATCCGTGAGTTATCAGAGGGTGTGCAGATTAGTTACGGTGCAGTTCAGTCTATTATGAAACAGGTCTGCCAAGTTTGTGCCAAAACTGCTTTCAGCTGACTAAAAGTACACTTGAGTTTCAGTTGTACAAGATCTCCTTGATTGCATTGAGAACAATGAAAACTTTTTGAAAACTTTACATTGGTCTCTGAGCAGGTGTCACCAAGCTTTTGGCAAAATTTGATGCAGATTCTCTGCTCAACTTCCTCTGTCATGGTCAATGTGATGATCACATGCTACACACTTTCCTTTGAAGCACTGCTGATATGAGCTAGAATGTTAAAACTTAGTGCTCATGCACAACAGAGTTCAAGGTCAATCTTTACCCAGTGGCTTTATTCTGTGTGCTTTATTTTCATTACTACAGCTACAGTCCGGATGCTTACTGATCAGACCATGTAAGTCTCAGTAATGGAAAAAAAATCCTCTGTATATTTCAATGTAAGGAATCTTTATCAAAAAAAACCCTTCCTGACTTCAGAAATGAAGCCATTAACTTGTTTGATAATTATACTGTTGAATTATCACATCACATAGAAAAAAGAACTAATTGAAGGACTAAAATTCGTTCTAGGGAATAATTATTTTGTGTTTTATTGATGACTTTTATTGGCAAAAATCTTGGACCATGACCGGGATGGAAACAGCTCCTCCATTGGAAAGTTTGTAACGAGTTATCTAGAGATTGCTAATGCACAAAAATTACTTCACTACCAAAATGTGGGAACTCTTTCTTCAAATACACACAAGAAAACTGGAAATGATATCTTGACAATTGCTTCATTTTATGGAATGAAAGCATAGAAAAGCTAAAAATTCCAAAAGTTCATCAATAACAAAAATATACTGTTCAGCATACTCTCATTTTTAGTTATACTACAAGCACTAGCGTAACTAGAGTGTGTGCTGCTCAGGGTGGCCCTTCCGTTTGCCACCCCCAAACCCCACAAAAAACACATAATGCCTTCATCAGACCCAAAAGTTGCCACCTGGGGCAGACTGCCCCTACCATCTCCTAGCTATGCTAGTGCCTACAAGTCAACTAAATAGAATCAGATGTACATATAAGCCTTCAAACTCCAAACAGTATCTACCTTTCAATTCGTGGCATCCGAGACATACCAGATTAAATGTTCTTTATATAATCTAGTTAAAAGGATCTTCACAATTGTATCCAATGAAGATATCAATGACACAAGACTTCAAGAACTTATGGATATATTGGGTATCTGAAAGTTCGTGCTGATTTATAGTAGCTTACCTTTCAACTTAGTTTAGAACATGGTTGAGTCCATTAAATAGGATTTGACTACATCTCCATTTAGAGCACAGTTTAAGCTATCTTTTTGTGGAAGAAGATTTATGTTCCTATAACCTGTGTTAATTCTGTAACCCTTTAAAATGGAAGATAAGAAAGTTCATTTTTGGCACTTGATGCTTTGGGAACCAGACAAAAATTGCTGGGATGTGTTACCCCACTCTCTATATTCACCAGATATTGCTCCTTCGGATTTCCACTTATTTAGGTCTCTGCAGAATAGTTTTAATGGTAAAAATTTCAATTCTTTGGATGATGTAAAAAGATACCTTGATGAATTCTTTGCCACGAAACCACCTCAATTCTGAGAAGAGGGTATTTTCAAGTTAAAAGAAAGATGGAGACACATTGTGCAACAAAATGGTTCATATTTGGTTGATTAAAAATGTAATGGCAAGTATTTATTGGCCTTTCTCTTTCCTTTAAAAATTGGCACGAACTTTCCAGGCAACCAATACTTGTTGACAGAAATTATCCACCATCCTCAATCGATAATGGAATACAGAGTCAAGAGAATCAATAACTATGTACTAATAGAAAGAAAACAAAGAACTATATTGGAATTGAAAACCTTACATTTTCATTCATAATCCTAAAAACAATGAGGCCTACAACATTATAATTGAAAACATCCTGCTGCTGAAAAAGACTTCAGTTTGAACAAAATCATTCAAATACATAAAAAGCAAATGATAGCCTAAGTCAATAAAAAAAATATTAACAAAGGCTTAACACCATACAGTAACAACAGCACCAACTGAAAAAATGTGGAAGAACATACTTTGGTATATGTTTAAATCTATCAGAAAGATTGGTGATCTGTTTTAAAGAAGAGTGACTCTCTTTTTCTTTTACTCTCTTTTACTTGTTTCAGTCATTTGACTGTGGCCATGCTGGAGCACCACCTTTAGTTGAGCAAATCGACCCCAAGACTTATTCTTTGTAAGCCTAGTACTTATTCTATTGGTTTCTTTTGTCGAACTGCTAAGTTACGGGGATGTAAACACACCAGCATCAGTTGTCAAGCGATGTTGGGGGGACAAACACGGACACACAAACAAACACACATACACACACACACACACACACACACATATATATATATGTTTATATGCATATATATGATGGGCTTCTTTCAGTTTCCGTATACCAAATCCACTCACAAGGCTTTGGTCGGCCCGAGGCTATAGTAGAAGACACTTACCCAAGGTGCCATGCAGTGGGACTGAACCCAGAACCATGCGGTTCGTAAGCAAGCTACTTACCACACAGCCCCTCCTACACCTATAAAAAACTCTTAAAAACTCTTAAAAAAAAACAAAAAAAACTTGTGCATTTGAAAACCTAATCCTTGTAATGGCATATAGAGAAAAACTGGCATGTCTTCTGTCATGACAACGAGTGTTGCAGTTGATCCAATGAACAGAACAGCCTGCTTGTGAAATTAACATGCAAGTGGCTGAGCACTCCTCAGACACACATACCCTTAACAGGGAGATTCAGCATAACACAGAGTGTGACAAGACTGATCCTTTGAAATACAGGTACAAATCTTTTTTTACCAGTTGAATGGACTGGAACAACATGAAACAAAATGTCTTGCTCAATGACACACTGCCGGGAATTGAACTCACAACTTTACAGTATGAGCTGAATACCTTAACCACTAAGCCACACGCCTTCATCCTATATGGAGAGAACTACTTACTTATTTGTACTTGTGATGGCGTTCACCCAGGGTGGGTTGAGCCAGCTTCTTCTTTGGTCCTGACGGCATCACGAACCATGGCGGCCACGCTCGACAGTTCTGTGCAAGGTCACTAGAGATAGCGAGCCATTCGCGGTTGCATCTGTGCAGACTGACCACCTGCGGACCCGAGAGTTCAGAGAGGTCCTCCTTTATTGTTGTTGCCCAGGTCTTCAGCTGCCCACTCATGCGTTTGCGCCAGTTAGGAAGTGGAGGTGGGAGGAGGACATTGCAAATCAGTTCACCCTCTGGACACCAGGCCGCATGACTGAACCACCTTAAGTGCCATTGTAGAAGCACCGAAGGGAGGGGCTGGAGATTCAGGCGATGACGAAGACCAGCTGTAGGAACCTGATCAATGTGTTGGCAGCAAAGAATGCGGCGGACAGTCATTGTCAAAGACCTCCAGCGTTCGCTGATCGACTACCCTCATAGGCCATGTTTCACAACCTTAGAGGAGGAGAGAACTATATAGAGAAAACTGGAATGACTGCATAGATTACAAATTAAAACATTAGTAACAAGATAGAGAGGACCCAGTAAGCATATAGACGCATGTGCCAGTGTGAAACAACCAAATTTTAAAATCTTTCTTTATATCAATTTGTCGATGACGCATTGCAACTGCAGCGCATCAACAAAGAAACAAATGGGATAATGAAATACTGACCAATGCTAAGCCACTGTTGTAGAGGAAGGGCAATGGCTACTACTAAAATTACTACCACTATTGTTACTTCTGCTGCTACTAATACTACTAATGGTATTTGTAGACTTTTCTAAAGCGTTCGATTCTGTAGATAGGTACAAGATGCTTGAAATCCTTAAGCTCTATGGGATATCAGACAAAATCATTTCTGCCATCAAGGTCCTCTACACAGATACGTCTTCAACCATCTTAACCCCTGACGGAGAAACATCATCTTTCTCAATCAAAGCCGGAATACTGCAGGGAGACACACTCACCCCATTTCTTTTCATCATTGTCGTTGACTATGTGCTACGTATGTCAGTTGATACCATCTCTGGCAAAGGCTTTGAAATAAAACCAAGAAGAAGTTCCAGACACCCAGCTGAATACTTGACAGACACTGACTTTGCTGACGACATCGCTCTTATCAGTGATTCTCTCTCCAATGCCCAGTCTCTTTTACAATCTCTTGAACAAGCCTCAAATTGTGTAGGTCTTTACCTCAATGAGGCCAAAACTGAATACATAAACAAGTGCCTGTCCAACAGTGATTGCATCATCCATACTCTCAACAGTGCACCTTTAAATATGGTTTCTGATTACAAATATCTTGGGTCATACATATCATCATCTGGAAAAGACTTTCTAACTAGAAAGGGTATGGCCTGGTCAGCCTGTAATGACATGCATAAGATCTGGTCATCAAATCTAAGTAGAGACTTCAAACTTGAAATCTTCAAAGCCACAGTCGAACCAATTCTACTATATGGCTCAGAAACCTGGACGTTATCAAAGAAGCTTGAGAGGCGGTTGGATGGAACCTACACTCGCCTCCTTATGAGAGCTCAAAATCTCTCGTGGAAGCGCCATCCAACCAAAATGCAAATATATGGGAAACTACCACCTGTGTCATCTCTTGTGAAAGGTAGGAGAGTCCAGTTTGCTGGACATTGTTGTAGAGCTGAAAAAGAAGTAATTTCTACTCTTCTCCTCTGGAAGCCATCTACTCGCAATACCAGAGGGCGCACACTCTCCTACCCTGATGTAATCTCCAGGGATACAGGCATCCAGCAACAGGACCTCCTTAATGCTATGATGGACCGTGAAGTCTGGCATAGCATGGTAAATTCCATTGTCTCGACCACGGTCGAACAATGATGATGATGAATACTACAGCTGGTACTGCCTCTATTTCAACTACTTCAACAGCATGCCACTAAAGCCACTACTACATCTACAGCTTCTAATATTTCCACCACCACTACCACTGCTACTGCTGCCTAAGCTGCTACTGCTACTTTGAATAGTGAAGCTGATACAGCCACTATTACAACAACAACCACCACCATCGCTAATACTGCTATTGCTGCTGCTACAATACAAATCCCACTATTAATAGTCACTCCTTAATGCCATCATTATCAGTAAGGAACAAAAGGCAACAGCCAGTATTAAAACTGTTACAGTTACTATTATGACCCAGTCACCATTAGAAGGAAACCAATGACTAGCACCGTGGGAATTTTGTAAAACAAACACATGAACTTCCAAAAGTGATATCAGAAAAAATTAATTAAAAATTATTTCAATATATTTTGCTTTCTCTTACTGCATGATTAAACTAACTTAAATAACTGAAAGTGGTAGCCTGCTTCAATGAAGATGTAAATATTTTCTTCGTTTATTCATGCATTTTAACCTTTTGTTTTAACAAATTTATTCCTGTGAAACCTCTTAGCCTTCTCAATATCACATCATCATCATCATTGTTCGACCGTGGTCGAGACAATGGAATTTACCAGGCTACGCCAGACTTCACGGTCCATCATGGCATTATGGAGGTCCTGTTGCCTGATGCCTGTATCCCTGGAGATTACATCAGGGTAGGAGAATGTGCACCCTCTGGTATTGCGAGCAGATGGCTTCCAGAGGAGAAGAGTAGAAATTGCTTCGTTTTCAGCCCTACAACAATGTCCAGCAAACTGGACTCTCCTACCTTTCACAAGAGATGACACAGGTGGTAGTTTCCCATATATTTGCATTTTGGTTGGATGGCGCCTCCACGAGAAGTTTTGAGCTCTCATAAGGAGGCGAGTGTAGGTTCCATCCAACCGCCTCTCAAGCTTCTTTGATAACGTCCAGGTTTCTGAGCCATATAGTAGAATTGGTTCGACTGTGGCTTTGAAGATTTCAAGTTTGAGGTCTCTACTTAGATTTGATGACCAGATCTTATGCATGTCATTACAGGCTGACCAGGCCATACCCTTTCTAGTTAGAAAGTCTTTTCCAGATGATGATATGCATGACCCAAGATATTTGCAATCAGCAGAAACCATATTTAAGGGCGCATTGTTGAGAGTGTGGATGATGCAATCACTGTTGGACAGGCACTTGTTTATGTATTCAGTTTTGGCCTCATTGAGGTAAAGACCCACACAATTTGAGGCTCAATATCACACACACACACACACACACACACACACACACACACAAGAGCAAGTTAAAACAGGAAATTTAGTGTATCTTTTTACTATAAAATCATAAATTACAAAATTTTTCATGTTTCATTATCAAATACGAGTATGTTGTGTGGTAATCGTTACATTCCCAGAAGGAATTAGTAATTTAACCCATTGTTATTAACCACTGCTATTTTACAATGTAAAATTTGCCATCATCTACAGCTAAAACAAGTTAATCAAGTGCCAATGAATTAAATGATTGCCTACAAACTGTGGGAACTGTTACTAACAAATTTCAACCCACTGTTGACACTTTTAATGAAGATCAGAGTGATCATGTAGTTCTTGTACTTCCATGTCTGCAGGAAAGTAGAAAAAACAAAAAAGAAAACAAAAAAGGCCAAGTAGAAATATGAACCAAGAAACAAATTCATTGATTTTAAAGAATACAGTGACCTCTCAAGCTGGACGAAGACAGCAAAATTGTTTAATGCAAGACGGTAATTTATTAAAAAAAAATCATAAAGATTGAAAAACGGTTTGTCTAGGACGAAATTCAGGTTAGTTTATTCAAAGAACAAGGACAGAATACATTGTTTTGTTTGAAATCTATTTTATAAATGCCAAACATCATTCAAAATAAGTGAGTTTTCTGATTGGATGAATGCACTTAGAACTCTGTAGAATCACAAAAGTAGCATAAAATATAAGAGGGTAAATGTTGATTTGGATAAAAAGAAAGACAAATAAAAGCACAGTACTATTTTGTAGCTGTTTTTAAGTGGTCATGAGAAGTGGGATTTACCAAAATAATGGAAACTTGGCTGAATATCTTAGTTTAGGGCGAGAGGTACGTATATAGTAGAAACAAACAAACCCCTCACCAAAAAAAAAATGATTAAGAACCTAGAATCTAGGGGGAAAGTCTGTGTTGGCGAGATTTGGATTTATTAGGTGTGCCATTGAGGATATGAGCGGCTGAAATAGGGTTCTTCTGAAGGATTCTCTGGAGTAACTCTACTCAACAAGGAGTGCCTTCAGGTCAAGCCGCTACTTCTTCACATTGAAAGGTCATTTAGAATGCCAGAGGAAAAGACAAGACAGATTGTTGAAGCCCAGCCCACCGACAGGAGACCTAAGGATAAACCAAGATCAAGATGATTGTAGAATATCCATAATCTCAGTTGGTTACACTTGGGAATCCAGCAGGAAAGTGTAAAGAGGGTTGCTTCTGAAAAGAACCCTATGGAGGACTCTACCCTTAGGACTCTACCCATACGACCCTCTCAGGAATAGTGGGTGGTGAAAATGGATGGATGGACAGAACTAAAATGTTTCTTAAGTTTGTATGCTGCAGGGAATAACAGAAAGATAGTAGGTGCTCTTGAGTGAGAAGAATATGGTCAGAAAGAGACAAAGAGGGAGGGAGGGAGGGAGAGAGAGAGAGAGAGAGAGAGAGAGAGAGAGAGAGAGAGAGAGAGAGAGAGAGAGAGAGAGAGAGAGAGAGAGAGAATAAAGTGATAAGGTTAGAAGTGGAAGGAACAATGTAAGAAAGTTTAAGTGGGAGGATGTTTTGTTGTCTAGGTCAGTGACTGCTATCGGAAGCTTGTCAAAAACAGTATTTACACACATGTCAGTACATAAACAAGCACTCATTTGGTTGATAGGAACAGAGACACACATATAAATAAATACACAGGACTACACGTACGCAGGAATAATGTTACTAGTTCGCATGTTCTCACTTGTACATACATACAAAGTGATATTGAAAATTAGATAGAAATGAAATTTATTGTTGCAGGAATAAAATTAAAATAAAGGTAAAAAAACCAAAAGGCCCTTGGAGAAGAATTCTACATAGAGTACACACATAACAACAGATTCGATGGAATGGAAATAGGGAGAAGGAGAAGAGTTCATTCAGATGTAAAGGTGATGATGTTCGAGGGTTGAATAAAGCTGCATCTTAGAAGAACGTAGCATCCAAAATACAGTTCATCTTCTTTGTCTGGAATAAGATCTTGATGTACATAAAAAGCTACATATAATATCTTGTTAATATTCAGTTGAAAAGCTCTTTTGGACAGAAAAAGTTGAAGCCTTCCCTGGCATTCATACCTATGTCTCCTTTAGGCATTACAGGCATTCTACCATTGGACCAAAGCAATGGTATAATAGTAGAATGTAAGAATAAAGTTCCTAAAATGGATAGAGAAATTCAAAGGGTTGCTTTGGTATCATGGTAGAACACCTTTATATGTACTTCATGATCCAATTCTAAAATAAATTATTTCATGCTCTTTTGAAAGTTTGTAAATCCATATAAGGTCAACAGTATGCAATTCTGGTTGGTAAGAAGAAAGTTTCTAAAAGAACTATAGAAATTCGAAGGATTGCTTTGGTACAATGAAAGAATGCATCTTATGTCAACAGAAGATGTAGATTTGAATCACGTGGGCAGCCTTCGTCTTTTTCTATCTAAAAGAGTTTTCCAACCCAATATTTACAAGCTTTTGTTTATAGCTTCATGTGAACTTCAAGATCCAGTTTCAAAAAAGAATTTTTCCATGTTCTCCCGAAAGTGTATACATTCTTATGTCATCAACAATAGTGTCTGTTTATTGTATATAATATTATAGTATTCTGACCGTTTATAATATATCATTGTTATTTTTACCTCACCTACCAACCCTTATCAAGTGGGACACCCTGTCCAAGACCATCTCATCTTTTTGTATCTATTACTACATTGGGATCTTTTTAGATTTCTTCCCCAAATCAGATTTCTTTCCAAATTTTCTACACTGAAGTAGTTTTGCATGCTAATGAAGAAAATTACTTTGTGTTTTCTAAAGATCACTTATAGAAAAGCTGCAAGATTTTGAAGCTTGTGATTTTAGTCAACCAGAAGCTTCCATTGCTGACATATCAGAAGTCACAATTGTTTGCTTCCATGGAAACAAGCCTTTGCATTATCGTTACCATTTAATGAAATACAATTAAACTTAATGTTGCGGTTCACCATGCAGAATTTGGTAGACTAGTATCTCTGGAACATCCAATTATGCTTGCTGCTGGACAACAGAATCGATTGTTGAATGCTCTGTATTGCATCTTCTCAATCCTGAGAAAGCAAAGTGTAAAGAAATAACTCTCATGTCTCATGACACACCATTGAAAATCCCAGTTCAGGCAACATTCTACTTTTGTTATACTTTTGCTTTGAAAACGCTGTCTCATAAATTTTTACAATTCTACCTGGACGATCAATGTTTAATGGGTTGCAGAGTAAATCCTTTGCATATACCTCAGATAATTGTTGTAATCAACAACCATACTGCTACTGACTCCTACCTTTTCCCTCTCTTTCTCTCTCTCCACATACACACACATACATACACACACACAACAGACTGTGGTTTGTTTTCACCAAGGAATAAAAAATAATCACAGACATAAGAGGAAGAGTGATGATGCTAATGCTGTTCCCATGGAAACAGACAATTGCGACATCTAGTATGTCAGTGATGAAGGCTTTCAATTAGCTAAAATCTCATAATTTCAAAGGCTTGTAAGTTAATTATTAATTTTTTTACTTTATTCGTTTACTTGTTTCAATCATTTGACTGAAGGCCATGCTGAGGCATCGCTTGTCAATTTCTGGATAAAATGAACATGATTTTCATCATAAGCAGGCAAAATTACATCTGTGTTGAACATTTGAAAAAATTCTGATGGTGAGAAGAAATTTAAAAAAATCCAATGTCTTCATCTCTTTTGATGTTATTATAAGTATAAGTCTGCCTTCAAAGGCAAAGGAGTAATGGAGTTTTGATGGTTTTAGTGGCTATATAGCCACTCTCTCAGCATATTTCTTCCTCAATCAAGATAATACAAAGCACACACACACACACGTTAGTAACAACACTTATCAACACACTAGCTATCCAACATTGCAGTAACACCTACTGACATATTGATCTGAAGTTTCTCTTCAGAGACATCAACTGCTTCCAGCTGAACCAAGTCAGTTTATGGAACCATCTTTTATGAAGCCGAAGATGCTAGTGAATACTGCTAGAACTTTCAACTGCATATGGAACAATGTGCATGGCGTATATAGAAATAAGAAAAATATTCAAAATTTAATTGTTTATCTCCATGCAATAGGTCTTCTGAGGTAGTGTTGGTAGCATAATAGTCACAGCTATCTCTGGAGAGTTCCTAGAAGAGTTTCATATAATTTCCACTACTTTCAGTAAGTGAAATTTATGTGCAATGATCTATAAATGTTGGTCACCAATTTGTAACGGCCAAATGTGAGATTCGATATTAACAGTTTATGAACATCGGAGGTTAGCAATTATAATGATCATGTATAATGTTAATATAGACCTAATAAATGGCAGAAGATGTTGTTAGTTGAAATGGTCTCTTATATTGTTATTGTCTTTACAATGTAGACGACAAATACTTCAAGTTGTTTATGTACACAAGTTATTTGTTGTCCATTGTGTAGATAGTAAATTCATCTGTGAGTGACTACTAGCAGAAAGAAAAAGGTTAGTCAAGTTGAAAGTGTAAGAAGTGTATTGTTGCACGATGACAGGCCTTAATTAAAGCGAGAAAGAGAGATGCTCTCTGACCAGCAGCAGCCAGGCCACTTTTGATCTATGAGACAGCAGACAATCGATATCAGTGGTTTCATCATCATCATCATCATCATTTAACGTCCGCTTTCCATGCTAGCATGGGTTGGACGATTTTGACTGAGGGCTGGCGAACCAGATGGCTGCACCAGGCTTCAATCTTGATCTGGCAGACTTTCTACAGCTGGATGCCCTTCCTAACGCCAACCACTCCGAGAGTTGTTTGTTTCTAATAATTTCTTACTTATATCCAATCGACTTTCTAATCTGAAACTCATCTCCTCAGATCCTTCCAAATCTGCCGTTCTGATCAAAATCATTATTTGCATATGACACCACCATGAAGTCATTCACTTCCATCAAGATCCTCAAAGCCAACTATTCGAAGACAGAAAAATGGTTCCACACAGTCAGCAAACTTTATCAGCTCTTATACTGGTCTTTCTGGTCCTTTGACAAAAGGTACCGATCAACTTTGTGGAATCCTGTTACATACCACTCTTCAATTAAAATGTACCATAAACAAAAAACCAACTGAGAAAATGGAGACGTTTCCACTCCCGCCATTTCTGAAACTCAGGACTTTAACCCTTTAGCATTCAGATTTCTCTGTCAAATGTAATATTTATTCACATTGTTTTGAATTGATCGTACATTAACCTGTTGCTTTGAGATTTTGATGATGTGATTGCTTAGTTTTAGAATAACATTATAGAGTAGGTGTGAGAAGTAGAATCTAACTGATTTGAACATAAAACTGGTAGAATATTATGGCTGGATACGATTGGTTTAACTGCTAAAGCAGTGGTTCCCAAAGTGGACGGTACTGACCCCTTGGGGGCAGTGGAAAGATTCAGGGGTTGTTGAAGAAAAGAAGAGTGATAATGGGAAGGCCAAAAGTGGGTGAGAATGTAAAAGAAACCAAAATAATGGTTAAGTTTTAATTGTGAAATACAGTTGTTTTGAATTTGATGCAGAAAGTGATCTACGTTCATGGTGGTTAAGGGGGTGGGGCGTTAGGAATGTGGCTTAGGTGCCAAGGGGATGGCAACCTGAAAAAGTTCGGGAACTACTGCAAAAAATACACCATTTCCTCACCACTTGATTCACATGCAAAAACTTCTTTGGGTGTTTGAATCCCACAAGACAACTTACCCGATACAATATCTCTTCCATTGCCTTCAGATTGTGTGTTCATTAGCTCATAATCTCACCAGGCTATTTCATCTCAGCCCACTATATGGAAACACAGTAGATTATATCCCCCCTCCAACATCTCTGATCGTACTAACATTTGTTCTCCTAACATTTCAAGTGATAGAAACAATCATCAGCAATCCCCATTCTCATCAGTCTATGTTTCTTCACAGCATCTTAGAGACAACATCTGATTGATTAACTAAGATTGACAGATATGCTACAGTCACAAGCTATTTTTTCCCCCTCTGCCTTCACTACAAGGACACAATAACCTCTGCTTTGCTGAAATAAGATGTATACCCTCTTTACCCAATTCTCCAGTCTCTTATCTCTTGTTGTGTGTCACTTCCCAATCCTTTCCAGAACTTCAATCCACTATATTTGGTGGGATTCATTTTCTTTTAATTTATGTATTTTCCTATAAATGCTTTCTCTTTTGACCAAGCCATAAAAAAAAAAAAAACACTCAAACATGTTTTCAACACCAAGAACCACTTAAGGTTAGTGCTTTAACTTCCTGGGTAGCAAATTGATGTATGAACATAATCAGTCCAACTTGATCTCGTCTGTATTTCCCATACGTTAAGGCTACGAAATATGGAGAATTGTGATGCCTTAAATGTACAGTAAAATACCACCAGTAATTCCATAACATATCTGCTCAGTCATATCTGGTTCTACACTTCTCTTAAACTTATCACATATGATTAATTTCAAATCAATCGATTTGCTTTCATGATTCCAGTCATTGAACTGTGGCCATGCAGGAGCACTCAAAAAGTTTAAGACTCATACTTAATTTTTAAGTTTCTTTTGTGTCAAACCATTAAGTTATACAGAGGTAAATAAATCAATACCAGCCAAATGGTGTTAACATAAAGACAGGATAGCACAAAAGACAAACACAATACTGCACACACACACACACACACACAAAACAAGCTTCCACACAATTTCTGCTCACCAAATTCACTTATAAGGAATTGGTTGACCTGACTTTTCCAAGGTTTTCCTCAGACATTTCAGCAAGTGAATAAAAAACTACACACACACACACACATGGAGGCAAGGCGGGATGTTTGGTTAAGTTAGTAGTTCACTTCCCAACAATGTAATTTCAGGTTTGGCTCCAGTGTATGCCACCACCTTGGGCATCTACTACAGACCCAGGCTAACCAATGCCTTGTGAGGAAATTTGGTGGACAGAAACTGCAACAAGCCCATCATATATATATATATATAGTATGGTATGGTTGAGAAGTTTGCTTCCTACCCATCTGGTTCCAGATTTAGTCCCACTCTGTGGAACCTTAGTGTCTGCTATAGCTCTGGGCCAAACAAAGTTTTGTGAGTAGATTTGGTTGGAATCTGAAAGAAATTTCACACACACACGTGTGTGTGTGTGTTCGCGCACTTGCGCATGAAGGTGCAACAAAGGATAATTTTCCTTGCTTGCTCCCAGCTGAGAGAAGTAGTGATATTGACATTCTTGTTGGCATTTTGTTTAATCACCCTGTGCTTTTCAAGATATCTGGAATAAAGTGTCTCTTACTTGAAAACAGGCAAGTGTTGGTAACAGAAAGAGTGTCTGGTCATAAAATTCCATCTGAAATAACTACTCATCCAAACCTATGCTTGCATGGCAAAACTGATGTTAAATGAATGAACATACATACACATGTATCTCATACTTTTTGCCCCGCTCCTCTTCATTTTATTATTCATTTTTCTATGCTTGCATGAATTGGTCAGAATTTATTGAGGCAGATTTTCTATGGCTGAATGCCCTTCCTGTCATCAACGCTTAGCTGTTTCCAAGCAAGGCAATGTTTCCCCATGGCCAGACATGTTTTTGCAGAATACTGCAAGTGAATATCATTCATTTATAACAATGAAGTGATGTCAGTTTCAGTCTACTAAATTCTCTCACAAAGTTTTGTTTGATCTGGGGCTATACACTTTTACTTGTTTCAGTCATTTGACTGTGGCCATGCTGGAGCACTGCCGTTAGTTGAGCAAATTAACCCCAGGACTTATTCGTTGTAAGCTTAGTACTTATTCTATCGGTCTCTTTTGCCGAACCACTAAGTTATGGGGATGTAAACACACCTGCATCGGTTGTCAAGCGATGTTGGGGGGGACAAACATAGACACACAAACACACACATACACATATATATATACATAATATATACGACAGGTTTCTTTCAGTTTCTGTCTACCAAATCCACTCACAAGGCTTTTGGTCAGCCCGAGGCTATAGTAGAAGACACTTGCCCAAGGTGCCATGCAGTGGGACTGAACCCGGAACGATGTGGTTGGTAAGCAAGCCACTCCTACGCCTATGTTGAAGATGTTTGCCAAAGGTGCCATGCAGTGGGACTGAAACCTAGAACCATGTGATTGGGAAGCAAATTTCTTAACCACACAACTACATCTGTACTTTCCAAAAGTATATAACAGAAAAAAAAAAAAAAGAGATTTCAGTTGAATATTGACAATTCATTTATTATCAATATGCTGATATTGAAATATTTAAACCAGCCTGTCTTCATCATTAAGGTACACAGATATGATAATAAACAGGCACTTTTGATAAATAGTTCAGTGAATACACATACAAAGAAATAAAAAATAAAATAAATATAACATGATGAAACGAAGTATTTTTTTGGTTTTATTACAACTGAAGCTCACAGTGAAACAAGCTTTACTTGCTCATATTAAAAGAGCACAAGGTTAAAATTCTCACAGATTTTTAATATTACATATACATTATATACACACATACACATATAATATGTTTGTACATATGTATTCATATATGTATATATATATATATATATTTATATATACACATATATATACAAACATAGGCCACATGTATATATGTCCATGTATTTATACATGTGTATATATATATATATATATATATATATATATATATGCACTTATGTATGTGTGTGTATATATGTGTATGCATATGTGTATAATATATATATATATATATATACACACATGCATACACACAGACATATATATCATTTTGGGTTTTACAAAAATGATATTGATAAAAGCTTTATTCCAAAATATATTAAAAATAGAAGTCAGATTGGTGGAACAGGCAGTAAGAAACTCTATAAGGATGGAATGGTGAGTTTTATTGAAAATTCTCTCTTTTTTTATTTATTTTAGAATCTTATTAAAAGATTTAGAAAGTATAGGAATGTCTAAATCTGGAATGTATTTAAAATTTAAATTTCTTATTAAAAAACAGACAAAAAAAATGTATTTTCGAAGTGTTGGAGTGGAGGAAGAACAATGAACATTATTATTATTATTATTATTATTATTAATAATCTTTATTATTATCATTAACTCTTGGGTTTTATAAAATCATGATTATGTGTAAACTAGTTTCTGTAAATATTTTATGCTAAATGAATGAATAAATAAAATAAAATAAAAACCCAAAAAAAGAGAACAAAACTCAAAAAATAAAAATAAATCAATCAAAATAAAAACCAAAAGAAAATCAATAACAGAAGGTTTAACTCAAAATTCAAATTGACACTTTTTTCTGAAAGATCTGCTTAAATCTGCAGACTAATTAATAAATCATCATTGGTAATCCACAATTAGATATGTATAAAGCATGTAACATAAACCTTAGTTTAATTAATTCATTATTTAATCACTGGACTCATTAAGGTTCAGCTGTCACATCTCTTTTTCTCACTCTTTCACAATACACACACATATATACACACTCTCTCACACACACACACATATATACATACACAGACACACACATACATATACATATATATGCATATAAGGAAAACTATTATTAATAAACTAGGATAAATTTACTCAGATATACATGCACATATTGGTTTTAGTTTCAGCTATAAGCTGCTAATTTAGATGAAGAATGGTGTTATTGAGTAATATTCATACCATTTAACAGCATTTATTGTAAAAAAAAGGAAATGGTTTGAGTTGACAATAGAAATGACATCACATCAATGCTGTAAATAACTAACACTCACCTATACACACGTGTGTGCATGTGTGTGTATGTGGGTGTGTGCATATATATATATATATATATATACACACACACACAAATCATATTGTATATGATTTAATATATATTTAATATATGTTGTGTGTATATATATGTGTTGTCATGATATATACATAATATAGATATAAAATATATGTACATATATATAACAGGTATCATTTGTTTCTTTAAATATATCTATTTATTATATATATAACAAATGTTACATAACATAAAATAATAAATAACCTTAACATATCTGAAGAAACAAATGATTATACACACAATGTCACTTACATACACAAAGACATAGACAATGTATATATATATATATATTATATATATATATATATATATATATACCCACCTATAGAATATGTATTATTATATACTTCTTTATTTAATCTTATTTTCATTAATATATATAGAATTGCCTAATAAAAATTAAACATTTAAACTTCATACATTACAATAATAAAATTTATCCCCCCACCAAAAAGAAAAAAAAGTGACAGCTAAGCACAATCCAGATAATTATCCTTTTAATAACTGAACAAATTCATTATTATATTTCATTTGACATGTATTCATTAAAAGAGAATCAAGTAATATTATTCTTTAAAATGTTGCTCTTTGTGAAAAAGTGAGAATGGCACAAAAGTTACTAAAAACTTTTCTGCCAAGAATTTGGCACAAATTTAAATCTTACTTGATAAAAAATTTCCAATGTTTTATTGGTTACATAAATTCTTTTGTTTTGTGGAGGTATGATAAAAGAAAAGGAAATTGATACTTATGTTTTGATTATAAAGTTAATATTAACTAAGGACTTTGAAAATATTTACCTAACACTTTCCTAATTTCAGATAGTTCCCTTTCAAAATTCTGCACTGGTGATTGTCTTTTAGGGATTCTGTCTAGAAATGGTGGAATGTATGTTTCAATAGCATGATGTAATGATTTCTCTCCCTTTTCTATATATATATATTTTTTAATATTGATTTCTGTGGATCAAATATAAAGCAATTTTATTGTAGAAAAGTGGTGACTGCAGTTGAGTGCATTGATCTAGTATAGCACTTGTGACTGGTATCATAATAATTAGTATTATTATTTCTTTGACTCATCCCTATGCTAGAGGAATAAAGGCAAATATCGATCCCTGGTTAGATTTGAAACTGGAAGAGTAAGGACTGGAACTAAATACAGTTATAAGTTTGTTGAATAAGAGATGAACTGTAAAGTATCCAACTCAATATATAACAGTTCCTGCCCAGCTTTTGTCTGTCTTGGTCATAGCACAGCTTTGTTGATAGGTAATATTGAAACAGTTTATCTATAAGATAATCCAAAGTTCAATAGAGGGTTTCAGAAAGCTATAGATTAGAAAAAATACTCTTATGAATCTTACTGATTTTTTTTCTTCTGATTTCCTCTGTGGGATATTTTCTACAAAAAATATTAATTTGATTGAACTAACTATATTAAAAATCGGATTCTTAATTTGCAAGGATGAAGACATATTCTGATTGCATTGTTCTGAGAAGATTGCTGGTACTTTATTCAATTGATTTTCCAAAATTTAAAAAGCAAAGTTAATGATGGTGACATAGATACAAGCAATGAAGGCAGAGTTATGAGAAACTAAACACAGAAAGAAAGTTGATTTAGTTTACTCAACTACTATTGCTATTCACTTGTTGTCCTTGTTTGATTATTATAATTATTATTAACTTTATATAGTAATTACACAATAATTTTCTTTGCCAGACTTTGTAATAATAAAGTTGTATTTTAAAAATTATAACTTGAAGCTTTAATATAGATGGTAGGAAACAAAGCAAAAAATATTTACTCTTAATTTTTCTCTTTCCCACTCTCACACACTCAGAGGTGCTCTAGCTATTATTGCACTTTAATCTTCCTGATATGTTTTGCTTTTGAATACAAGCATTTGAAATCCACATTTACATGGCTCTACTCTCTCTGATTTTATATATATATTATATATATATATATATATATATATATATATATATATATATGTATACAATATATATGTATATTTGTATACAATAAACAAAACATATCTATTTATGACATACGTAAGATATAACAAATATATATATATATATTCTAATCATAAATAGATTTTATATATATTATATATATATATATATTCTAATCATAAATAGATTTTATATATATATATATATATATATATATTTGTATACAATAAACAAAACATCTATTTATGACATATATAAGATATAACAAATATATATATATTCTAATCATAAACAGATTTTATATATATATATATAAAATGTATTTATCTGGATATATATATATATTTAATATTCTAGATATTGTATATATATATATAATATATATATATATATATATATATATATGCATATACATGCACATCCATTAATGAAAACAATATATTTTATATATATATAATGTTACACCACTGATGCCATATATGTACATATATATATATATATATATAAATGCATATATGAAGTAATAGAAAAAAAAAGAAATGAAGGCAGTAAGAAACAAGGGATTAGTTTGAGTAATTTTTTTCCAATTTTTATGCACATCTACACTTGTTAAAGTCTGCACCACATATACATGACAGTATAAAATATCTGTTTTGGAGATCACCAAGAATATTTTTGTCCAACGTTCAGTTTCTCTGTGAATTCTAACAGGCAGGAACAGCAGTGGCAGCCGGAGTGGAAATAGAGCAAACATCATTCAATGTTGAATATTATGTCTGAAAGATTATTTTTTTAACTTTAGAAAACAGAAAAAAAAGATAGAGAGAGAGAAAGAGAAAAAGAGAGAGAAAGAGAGAGGAGAGAGAGAGAGAGAGAGAGAGGAGAGAGAAAGAGAGCAAGAGAAAGAGAGCAAGAGAAAGAGAGGATGAAACAACCTTTTTTAAATTTGTTTTTTTTTGTTAAATTACAGCATGGTTAATTGGTTGAGGGACCAGATTTGAATGAAGGTTGGTTAGTCTTTTATTGGATGAGGAAGAAGAGAGAAGTACAACGTTCAGCATACATGCCCTCACACGAAGTTCACCATATATACACACATGTACCAAATAAGTAAACCACATACACACATGCATACAAGTGGGATTTCAAAGCAACATTTAACTGCAGACCATTCAGAAACATTCACTATTGATTGGTTGTTTTGATAGATGCTAACACAGGTATTACTTCACTCACGTCATGACAGGAATCAGGGAATGGTTATCATTTATCTTGGCACTGGTGGGTTAACAAGTAAGTAGGGAGGTGGGTGAAGATCAAGGAAATGGTTTGTAGAGTGAACTGGTAATGTTAGAAAGGAGGTGTACTGAAAAAGGGAGGGAGGGAGGGAGGGAGAGAGGGGAAGAAAGATATGTTGGTATGAATGGAAATATATTAACAGGAATAAAGTTCACCGAAGGTCAGAGATATTGTTTTCAGATCCAAATATATTAATGAGTTGTTCTTCATAAGTTTCTATGTTTCTCTTCATAATTTCCATACAAGGGCCCAAAAGGCGTTCAAATGCTCCAACACTTAACACTGAAAATTGAAAAAAGAAAATGAAAATTTTAATTGAAATGTAAATTTATTCAAAACTTAATTCGTGTTTTTCAAATAAAATGTTACATTAGCTAATTACAACCTACCACCAATTGTGAAGCTTGGACAGGGATGCTGTGTATGAGGCAAGATGGAAGGGAACCTGAATTAAATCCATGAGAATGGATTAGGGTTAAAACTTCTGGTTTGGCGACAACTTTGGAGTTGTTAGATTAGACAGATTTTTAGAAGAGAGAGTTAAAGTCTGTGGTAAATAATTAATTTGGACTGGACATGGACAACATGACAAAAGCAGGATTCTCTATATATGTGTCACAGTCAAGATTGATAGATGAGTCAAGGATCTGTTTCTGTGAGGCCATCTTGCAGACTACCTTCATAACAAATAACTATTGCAGCATGGCTGGGGACTTTACTACATATTGGACAATAGCATGTTGCTGCTCCAGTGTACATGGATGCTATAGTTATGGTACAAGGAATGCACAGAGAACGAGACTCTTGAAATTATGTAATACAAATGCCCTAACCATTTGCAGCACCAGCTCCAGGAAACTGGCCAGCCACCTGATCACTGACCATTTAGGTAAAAGCAGAAGTTAAGGCAGACCACATGCAACTAAAAAAGGAAAAGATAAATGACTGAATATTAAGTCATTCTCTGATGAAGAATGCATCACTCAATGTAGCTTTGTGATTATTGATATTATAATAAAAGCTAGATAGACTCAGAGAAACATAATGACCTGGAGAAGTTGAAAGACTTCTCAGCCAGTATTAAGAGATACATATGTTGAGAAGGAGGACGGGGGGGAAAAAAAACCCTATAATTTTGAAGACGACTGGAAGTTACAATGAAATAATCTGCTATGGGCCACAGATCAAAGTTCCAGCAAGATATAGTGGTAGTGTATATAGTACATAGAGCCGTAAAAACCTATGAGAATTGAAAGAATGAAAGAATGGAACAAAGAATGATATGATTAGTTAGAAGAAAAGTTGGAAGTCAAGTCTACATAGCATAGAGAGAAATGGTAAGTAAAAGATTTGCCAATGTTCTGTGATATGAGAATCAGACGTGTGAGGTGTTCTGAATTCAAAAGCAATGTTTCAGTATGAATCTAGGAGTTGTTGACAAAAAGTGTGCTCATAATGATAATAGCACACTCACCCTTACAGATACCAGGAAGAAAGGAGGTATGAAAAGCCTACTGCAAGGCGTTGCTGATGAGAGACTACTCAAAATTGATTTGGTATTTATATGGTTGAAATGACCGTTAAAGATAAAGAAGGCAGGTAAAATGGCTAGACTGATTCTAGCTCAGCTGTTTCACTTATCTATTTTCCTTAATACTCATTTCCAAAAGAAGACAGAACTAATGTTACCTGGGAAGTTGCCATATCTGATATGCAAAATAGTGGTTGGTAGGAATTCCGTGTGGTTTAACTATAATGAGCATAAAAAGTGCAGGAGATATACAAGTAAAGTGATAAAGAACATTATATGTAGCAGATAAGCAAGATCTGTTACCCAGGTGACCAAATTGGCAATGGAGGGGAATGTTTTGAAAGTATAGTAGCTTGAATAGGAAGAGGATAAAAAATATTCAAGTGGAAAGAAAGGGATCCTCTCTTCCAATTTTCAACCTAAATGCAATCTTATATATATCTCTAAAAAGATGCAATGATCAGTGCTAGAAGATCTGTGGTCATTAGAAAGAGTTGCTCAATCAGAACTGAATGGGCTCCCAACAACACCAACACTTCATACAAACATAAGAAATATATTGATAGATATTGGAAATGTTATTTACCTGCAAATCTGGAATGTCCCATTGATGTGGCCGTTGCTGCCCTCGGTTTATGAGTAAGTAAAGCTAGTTCTGTAAGAGAAATGTGGAAGGTGAAATATTAGAATTCAGTATATGTGTGTGTGTGTGGGAGGGAGAGAGAGAAAGGAAGCTGAAAAGATATAGATAGATGGAAATGAGGAGTGAGAGAAAAAGGGAAAGGAAAATAGAAAATGAGATAGAAGAGAGGAGATAAAAGGAACAGAAGATAAAGAATAAAGAAATTGAGAAAGAATGGAGTAAGATATCATACTATATTAATGTAGAAGTTTGCAAAAGGGAAAAGAAAAGTTAACCATGCCAAAATTTGAACTTGGAGCATTAGAAGTTAAATCATTGTATGATATTTAGATCTACAGCCAACATTCTGCCCTAAATGTGGCAATCTAGCTGAATTATTAGAATGTTGAATAGAATCTGATTCTCTGAATTCCGAGTTTGAATCCCAGTGGGGCTGGTTTGCCCTTTATCCTTTCAGAATTGATAAAAAATTTATCTGTCAAGGAAGGATTGGTAGAACCCTTAGAATGTTGGGAAAGATGCCTTGTGGTGTCTGTTCCAGCTCTTTGTGTTTTTCTTTATATAGCAGCACCTGCAAAAACACTGGTCCTGACCAGTACTGGCTAAAGTTGGTGGCCTTTCCCTTGGATAAACATTGATGGCATGGAGAGGTGGAGACTTGCATGTATAGGAAACAGCCAGTCTTCCATAAAAGATCTTACCCAGGCCTGCACATACATTTATATACGTCCAGTCAACTCTGATAGATGGAAGTCCTGTCCTTCCAGTTTATTGATCTTGGTTTCTTTTTGCAAAGACAAGAGAAGCAATAACTTTTAACACTTTTTTCTACATTTAAAAATTTTAAAATATAGGGGTTTTTGGCAAAAAAATCTCTGCAAAGTGCACCAGTGACTGTTTTCTTTTTAGTTTTCAGTATGGCACATAGAGAGTCAGTGACTTAGATATTAAGAAAAGATGGAATGGTCATAAATAGAATGACATTGATTACAGATCAACTCAAATTGGAGCTGACTATGAGCTAAACTAACAACTATATAGCAGATCCCAGCAGTGCTAATTGATAAATTTCAAACAGATATCTAAGTTAATGTTTTCTAAAAGTCTGTTTATCTGTCTTAGTGTCAGTCTGTCAATGAATGAATGAATGAATGAATGTATGTAGGTATGTATGTATGTCAGGTCACTTTCGAGTGCTACTGGTAACATGTAACCCAGTGCAACCTGTTGCATGGTCGGGTTGTCGGCGACTAAACTGGCAACCCCACCAAGCTTGCTTGGTGAGGAGGGTGTTTATTGGACACCCTGCAGGATGAAAAACAAAACCCGTCAAAGGGTGGAGGAACTCTTGAGAGTCAACGGCCATCCAATAAATGTCTTAAGGCTGTATCACGCATGGGGACATAGAAATAATGGGACTGAATACCTGATCGTGCGGTTAAACCATTGGGAGTGAAGGACTCCTAGCCTTTGTGAGGGCATCCTTCTAGGAGAAGGTGACTCAGGTAACTGGGATAACTCCGACATAAAACTTGCGGCTCAGTGGTTACTGATGATGTTGACTTGTTCTTCTTTTCGGATTATGGCTGCTGTTGCTTAGTGAGTGGGACTGACTCAGTGTACAGCCTTTCCTCACTTTAAAAAAAATCTTCTTGCACAGGCATTGCATGATAACAACATTGATTAAGCTTCGTGCAATGGCCATACTCGATAACGAGGGGGCAGCCACCAGATATGTACGTGAGCATGCTCTCTTCTATATTTAATTATTTGAATTTTAAGGAAGGAGCTGGTTTCTAGCAAAGAACAAAGATACAAAGCTCCATCAATGGAACGTAAATAAACAAAATCTGTCACAATGAACTTGTGAAAAGTCTTGCATGTTTTTTATTGACCTGCTTACAGATTGTATTTGAGTATTAGCTGATTTGGTTTTCTGAAAATCTTAACTTTTCTAGATTGCTACCTAGGCATCATCATCATCGTCATTTAATGTCCATCTTCCATGCTGGCATGGGTTGGGCATCTACTAGTATAACCAAGTATACTCTTTTACTTGTTTCAGTCATTTGACTGTGGCCATGCTGGAGCACCATCTTTAGTCAAGCAAATCGACACCAGGACTTATTCTTTGTAAACCTAGTACTTACTCTATCGGTTTCTTTTGCCGAACTGCTAAGTTATGGGGACATAAACACACCAGCGATGTTGGGGGGGGGGGACAAACACAGACATACAAACATATACACACACATACATATATATACGACAGGCTTCTTTGAGTTTCCATCTACCAAATCCACCAAGGCTATAGTAGAAGACATTTGCCCAAGGTGTCACACAACGGGACTGAACCAAGAACCATGTGGTTGGTAAGCAAGCTACTTACCACACAGCCACTATTGGTATAAATATGAATTTATAGTCTGGGTATAGAAGTCAAAGGTTTTGAAGCATTTGTCCACAGTTATGCTTTTCCTCTCTGATTTTAGAAGAGGGTGGTTGACCTCAGTACATACATTTTCTTGTCTGTTGCAAAAAATGATATCCAGTCTGTTATGTTTGCTCATAGTAGAAGTTTTGATGAGAATGCTCTATAATATTCCTTGTGTTGTTGCTTATGTATGTATTCGCAAACAGAAGAATTCTCTTTATTTAAATTATGATGTCATTCTTCGACAGCTGCTGATCCAATGTGTGAGGACTTCTACAGAAATGTGACATAACATTTTTGTTGCATCTTAGGGCCTCAAGGGCTTTACTCTCTTTTGCTCCTTAGGTATTTCATAGCAATATCCAGCTCTTGGATGTGATGTAGCAGTCGTGAGTCCCAGAAAGGTTGTTCTTCATATTGATATTAGTATCATCCTTAAGTCTTTGGGAAACATACCTATGCATGGTCTTTTTTTTTGTATGCTGGGTGTTTCACACCTGGATCTTTTTTGAGGTATGTTAGTTGAGCTGTTTTGGGATTGTATAGGAAGTCTCCAGTTTATATTTATATATATATATATATATATATATATATATATATACACACAAATCTATTTTCACCCTTATTTTTGATTTTTCTTATATTTGTGTATTAATTTTTACTGTATCCCAGTTTTTATGCGCTAAACCAACTGGTGTTAAATTGATGTTATTAAATTAATATCCAATTTTTTCATCCTTATTTTTGATATATATATATATATTTTTTTAATGCTGTTGTTTCACATTAGGAAGAGCATCCAGTTGTAGAAATCATGCCACAACAGACAGTTGGAGTCTGGACCATTCTCTGCTAGCCAGCTTCATGTCAAGCCGTTCAACCCATAAACGATGATGATGATGATTATTATTTAGCAGGTGCTGTCTGAGAAATACTACATGGACATTCAAAGGTGTCTGTAATGATCTCAGATTTCTATTTCCTTCATCTCTTCTTTGATAGAGCCGGTCAATATCAATGTTTCTGTGCAAGTTTCCAGTTAATGCTAGGATCTAACAGCTTTAATGGAGATGGAGAGAGAGAGAGAGAGAGAGAGTAATGAGATCATGGTCTTGATAAGGTCCTGAAAAGACCCTTACAAAGCAACTGAATGAATGATGAATCAAACAAATGATATTAGCTAACTAGCTAATTAGTTAACTACTTGACTAATAACAATAAAAGAAGTGAAACAAAACCATTGTATGTGTTTCTTATTGGGAAAATTACCCGCACAAGATGCAACATCTGATTCAACACATATATATATATATACATATATACTTACACAAACATATACACATATATGTATACATACACAAACATATACACACACATATACATACATACACAAACATACACAAACACATATACATACATACATACATACATACATACATACATACATATATATATATATATATATATATGTCACCATGATAGATCGTTAGCCACTACACACATTTTTTTCTCTCCTTGTTTTTTCTGTGTCTCTTTCTGTAAAAGAGCGTAGGCTCGAAACATAAAGGACTTTTTCTATTCCTGAGTGTTATACTAATACATCTGTTTTTGCACACCACCTGTCTTCATCTTCTGTTTTTTCATAAACTCTCCCTATATATATATATATATATATATATATATATATATATACAAGCATATATAAAGTTACAATCTAAATAATCAAGAAAAAGTACTTAGAATTAAGTATTAAACCTCAACTAAACATACATACATACATCCTGTGTCTCCTAGATTTTTGTTAAATAGGATACTGTGTCCCTGTATGTCTATAGAACGAATAGAAAAAATTGTTATCAAAAAAGATATCTGATCATAAAACACTGTCTCAAAAAGTCCAATCCAACTCTTATCAGCATGGAAAAGCAGATGTTAATAAATAATTATAAGAGAAAGAGTATTGACTCACCACCAAAATAACTGCCTTTACCACATCTTTTAACTTCTACTGATTCATCTCCCTGTCATGAGAAAAATTCAGATTTAAGGTTAAAAGGGTTATACAATAAAGTTTGTACGCCTATAGAACATATATTAATAATTCATAGAAGTTAAAACATTTTGCAAACACCAATTAAAATGAATAGAGATAACAAATGAGGATAGGTAACAAAGTCTCAAGTGGGAAAGCATAAGAATGTGGTGAAGTTCCTGACTTTCTCCAGAATATTATTTAAGGCAGCGAGCTGGCAGAATCATTAGCAAGCTGGACAAAATGCTTTGTGGTATTTCATCTTTTCATATGTTCTGAGTTCGAATCCCACTGAGGTCGACTTTGCCTTTCTGTAAAAATGATAATAGCACTAATCAGTTTGAGAAGTTGACTACTGCTTCTTTAGTCAATGTAAAGAGACAACTAAATAACAAGGTGTCTTGTCCATCAATCCAACAATTCTGTCACCATTAAGCATCTTTGCAATAATAATAATAATGGTTTCTAATTTAGGGAGAAGGCCAGCAGTTTTGATGGGTGAAAGGATGAAAGGCAAAGTTAACTTCAGCTGGATTTAATCTTGGAAAGTAAAGAATCAGAACACCACAAGGCATTTTGTTCATCACTGTAACAATTCTGTTAATCCACTGTTCTGTGTAATGGTTTCAACTTTTGGCACAAGGCCAGCAGTTTGACCCCTCCCCCCCAGCACTTGGTGGGTGCTTATTTAATGACCCAAAAAAAGGAAAAAAGCAAAGTCAACCTCATTGGTATTTGAATTCAGAACATAAAGACAGAATAATGTCACTAAGCATTTTCGTCAGTGTGCTAACAGTCCTTATTTCTTTATTGTCCACAAGGGGCTAAACATAAAGGGGACAAACAAAGAGATTAAGTCGATTACATCGACCCCAGTGCATAACTGGTACTTAATTTATCGACTCCGAAAGGATGAAAGGCAAAGTTGACCTCGGCGGAATCTGAACTCTGAACGTAACGACAGACAAAATACTGTTAAGCATTTCACCCGGCATGCTAACATTTCTGCCAGGTCACCACCATCGCTGCTCTCAATAATAATAAAAGCAATGGTTTCTGGTTTAGGCACAAGGCCAGCAGTTTTGAGAGGTGGGTTATAGTTGATACCTTTAATTGATTGGTTCAGCAACACCAATTCTGATGGGAGGTAAATAAGAAGTTATGCTCATACCTGAAACCCGAATTGTGTTTTTGCTAAAGGTACCCACATGCAAGGTCGTGATGTTAAACAGATTAAATCTTTAGTTGCATGTTCTTCCTAATATGGGACAATGAAGTGTAAGACAGTTTGATTCCTTGATGTATGTAGCAATTGTTATTCTTTTATGTTTTTATTCTTTTCCTTGCTTCCTTCACTGGACTGCAGTTATGCATGGACGGCGCCTTGAGGGATTAAATCAATGAAATTGGCTCCAGGCTTATTTTAAGCCTGGTATTTATACTATTAGATATTTATTGCCGAACCATTAAGTTACAGGGTTCAGTCCCACTGCACGGCACCTTAGGCAAGTGTCTTCTTAGGCCAAACAAAGCCTTGTGAGTGGATTTGGTAGATGGAAACT
Organism: Octopus sinensis; assembly: GCF_006345805.1. NCBI lineage: Eukaryota > Metazoa > Mollusca > Cephalopoda > Octopoda > Octopodidae > Octopus > Octopus sinensis. The sequence goes on along the minus strand of NC_043001.1, from coordinate 120,888,078 downwards.
GGAAGAAGCCTGTAAAGTGAAATATATATAAAAAAAAAATGGGCAGGCGTTGCTGTGTGTTAACAAGCTTGCTTCCCAACTATTTGGTTCCGGGTTTGGTCCCACTTTGTGGCACCTTGGACAAATGTCTTCTGTTATAGCTGTTGACTAACCAAAGCTTTGTGAGTGGATTTGGTAGATGGAAGATGGAAACTAAGAGAAGCTTATCATTACCATCATCATCATCATTTAATGTCTGTTTTCCGTGCTGGCATGGGTTAGATGGTGTGATAGGAACCGATAATCCGGAGAGCTACACCAGGCTCCATTCTGATGTGGCATGGTTACTATGGCTGGATGTCCTTCCTCTATATATTCTTTATCTTTGTGCCTGTGTTTGTCTCCCACCAACTTTTGGCAACTGGTGTTTTTGCATCCTATTAACCTGGTAGTTTGGCAAAAGAAATTATAGAACAAGTACCAGGCTTTAATGAAAAAAATATACTGGGGTTGACTCATTAGATTAAAAATTCTTCAAGGTGGCACCCCAGCATGGCCAGTGTCTAAGGGCTGAAAAAAGTAAAAGAGTAAGGGCTTAAATAGTTTGTGGAGTAAAGTGGAGCAAAGATAACTGGATCTTTACCTTTTGACCAACAGATTTAAAAAATAATTTTTTGTAACTAAACACTTTCAAACTTCGGACACAGGTAGACTGTGTCATATAAAACATCTTTTACGAAGTTATATCATGTTAAAGTTCTCATATTTTGGTAATTTCAACCAATCAATGACGTGTATTCAGCCGAATAAAATTACTGTCGTTGTTTGTCAACAGCAACTATCTGCGCTGTATTTTTCATTTGTCCCTGTTATTTATGACATCGTTCGTGTGTTTGTACTGGTTTTAAGGTTTTAGGGTTAGGGTGTTAGGGTTTTAGGGTTAGGGTTGTCATAAATAACAGTGACAAACGAAAAACCCACCGCCGGAAGTTCTTGTTGACAAAAATAGCAGTAATTTTATTCAGCTGAATACACGTCATTGATTGGTTGAAATTACCGAAATACGAGAACTTTAACATGAAATAACTTTGTAAATATAAGTTTTTCTCAAAAATGCTAAGAGTAAAAGATGTTTTATATGACACAGTCTACCAGTATCCGAAGTTTGAAAGTGTTTAGTTACAAAAAAGTTTGAAAGTGTTTAGTTACAAAAAACTATTTTAAAAATCTGTAGGACAAAAGGTGAAGATCCCGATAACTTGACAGAGTAGAGGAGTGAAGAAGACCCAGTGAAGTAGAAGTGGAGCAAAGCAAAACAGAAGCAGTTGAGTTGGTGTGAGAAAAACCTAATGAAATGCAGGTGGAGTGAAAATGCAGAAGAATGGAAGTGGAGCATAGGTGGAGTAATGCAAATTGGAGTGGCCTAAGTACTTGTGGAGTAGAGATGGAATAAAGAAGACCTAGTAGAGTAGAGGTGCAGTAAAGAAGATTCAGTAGAGTTGAGGTAGAGTTCAGTCAAAAGATATACTACCAGGGATATAGCTGCAGTCTGTGATATACAATGTATTTCCAAACATGTTTTTACTGCATACAACTTGAAAATAAAAAATACTTATTTTCTCATATACCTTTTTGACAGTGATACTGACTTCTCCATCTTCCACAAAATACATGCAGTTTGCATCATCTCCCTAAAAGTAAGTAAATCAAAGCAAAAATTTGAGCTTCACAATTATCAAAGAAAATGTAATTAAACAAAGTTCAACAGAGAAAGGGCAAAAAAGAGACAAAAAACAAAAATCAATATTAATCAAAAAGGGATTTCATTATTTTTCTTTCGATATTAAATTTTTGTTTTGTTTTTCTGTTGAATTCTGAATCGAATATCTGATTCAAGATCCCAAACAAATACACACAACAACATTGTTAGCTCCAACAAGGTTGAATTCTGTGCAAGCTTGATAATTATAACAGATTCTATGTACTTCTAACACAGCTCAGCTGTGTATTCAGCATGATGTATTTTTCCTGGAGTTGCAAACAGCATATATATATATATATATATATATATATATATATATATATATGTATATAAATAAATAAATACACACACACACACATCATCATCATTTAACATTCATTATCCATAACCGGCATGGGTTGGCTGGTTTAACTAGGCTGATATGCTGGAAGGCTGCACCAGACTCAAGTCTGATTTGGCATGGTTTTCTATGGCTGGATGTCCTTCCTAATGCCAACCACTTCGAGAACGTAATGGGTGGTTTTATGTGCCACTGGCATGGGTGCCATTTGCATGACACTGGGATGCATTTATGTGCCACCGGCATGGGTGCCAGTTTGTATGACACCGTTATATGCAACAACTGCAATTTTGCTTGGCTTGATGAGTCTTCTCAAGCATGACATCATGCCAAAGATCTTGGTCATTGCCTCCATCCGGCCCATCAAAAGGAACTCAGCCACTTCACCTCCATGAGGCCCAACACTTGAAAGGAACTCAGCCACTTTTCTTCTGTAAGGCCCAACACTCAAAAGGAACTCAGCCATTTTGCCTCCATCAGTGGAGGGAGATAGAGGAAGTGGTTTTTTCAGACAGGTGAGTGCGAAAATGGCCAGTGTGTGTGCATGCTAGTATGTATATGTGTATGTTCATTTTTGTGTGAGTGTTGTATACATAATGGAGTGGTGTCAAACTGGTGAGTAGTTGCTGTTTGATTTGGTGGTGAGAGGCAAGGTAACAAGTGTGTGAGTGCTTTGGCGTTGTGGTGCATGTACGTATGTGTTTGTAAGCAGGCCTATGAATGTGTGTGAGGGCATGTGTGTGTGAGTGTGTGTAGATGTGTGTATAGATGTGTGTGTGTAAGTGCATATGAGTGTGTGTGTG
>NC_043001.1:120792694-120880194 GCF_006345805.1 Octopus sinensis | reverse complement strand
TTTGGAAGCAAACTTCTTATCACACAACCACAAAAAAAGACTAAAACATATAAAGGCGACATTGCTTTAAGTTGAAGAAAAGAAGAGACATTCTAAAAATAAAAATTATTAACAATGTTTCTTAATCCAATATTTCATGATTTTGATATTCATTGATGATGCATTGAATTCTCTCAGCACATCTTTACATTTCTTTTTTTTTTTACATCTTTACATTTCTACAATGCCAACATGCTGTTTAATTATAACCTCATTTCTCAATTGTTCCTTTTTCAAGGTTTCTAAAAATTCCCCAGGATTTTTTTACCTTTCAATTTCTTTCATCATTGTTAATAAGATGCAATGACTTTGCAGATAAAAATCACTAAGTGATGTTTAGTGATGTATTTATTCTGTTGAGTTAACCCTTTAGCATCCAAGATTACTCTGTGGAAAGTAATGTTTATTTAGTCACATTGTTTTGAATTAATCATGAATTATCTCATAGCTATGAGATTTCAATGATCTTTAGAATGATATTGTAAGGTAGGTGTGAGAAGCTAGATCTGGTTGATTTGAACATAAAACAAAATGTTTTGATCAGATGTAACCAGCTTGGACATAAAATAGAATATTTTGGCTGAATATGACTGGTCTAAATACTAAAGGATTAAAGTAATCACAGCTTATAAAACAGGTAGCAAACAACAGGTAGGGACTCAGACAGGTAGAGCCAGAAAGAGCGAAATGGACAGATTGAGGAGAGACACATTCGTGCATTAACTCTGTAGCATTACGATTACTGTTATTTGTAAAGCGTCACGATAATTGTTCCATATTGAAATGTAGCAGGTTCGGTTTAAGCCTTTAGCATTCAGATTACTTCTCTCTCAAATGTAATGCTTATTCATTCACATTGTTTTCAGTTAATCATGCTTTATCTCATAGCTATGAAAGTTCAAAGATGTGATTGTTTATTTTTAGAATGACATTGTAAGGTAAGTGTGAGAGGTCAGATCTGGTTAATTTGAAAATAAAACAGTTAGAATATTGTGTCCGGGTATGGCTGGTTTAAAGGCTAAAGGATTAAAGTTTGATAGGGAGTTTGACAGAGCAATGAAGTCACCAATGATAGCATAAGTGATGTGCAAAACACACAGGACAGCCATTTCTTATACATGTGTTTGCTGCAATCGAAGAGATATTATGTTTAAGGTAGTAGGTAGCCTATTTAACTGTTACTCAGAGTGGAGAAAAACCAATGCTATACCACTGCTTTGACCATAGGTCTCCTTAATCACAGATGTCCAGCCAGTAATAAAAAAAACAGCCTTCAGTGCTACCCCATACAATCTGTTAGGTTTATTTTTATCTCACAATTATTATTGGTAAGCAACTGTATCGTTGGTTATAGCTTTGTAGTGGGCCAATCCATGGCAAGAATGACAAGGGATTGTCTGTGCCACACGATACAAAATGAATTTGCAAGAGATTTCGTTAAAAAGTACAGGTTGTTGGATTTTTCTTATTAATATACATTGCTGGAAAGATATACTTACATGACCTGGGGTTCAACAACAACAACAAAAACAACAACAGACATGTCAAAGCCAACAAGATTACCTATAACAGTCATTTGAACTACTAGAAATAGGAGCTGTATTCCCTACCAATCTAAAATCATAAAAAACAAAAACAAAATAAAAACAAAGCAAAATAAAAAGAAAAAGGCTAAACTGTGCAATGTGGTTCCTTAAATGCCTTTGGTCACAAGTCTTGTCAGTCGGAGATGATGACCTGGGGCTGAACAATAATAATAGATACAACAAAGTCATATAAGAATTTGAAGAGTACATTAATAGTGATGATAATGATTCATTTGACATCTTTTCTATGTTGACATAGGCTGGACGGGTTTAGTGAGGCAGTACGTCGTCACTGTATGCCCTTCCGGTCATTACTTTAGTCACTTCTTACAACATGGAAAATCAACTGTAAAACAAGGTTACACTTAGTATGACTGTGATACATGCAAAATGATGGGAATACATATAGTATGGCTGAGCAATGAGGTTTGATCAAGGTACATATCATGTGACTGGGATACACATGATATCATTGGGATAAGCATGCTATCACTGGGCTACACAGAGCTACATGCAGTATGACTGAGATACATATGATATGATTAAGGTATACAGTGGAACCAGGATACACGGAGTATTACTAGAATACACACAGTATTACTGGACATTTATGATATGACTTGGATATACAATGATATGACTGAGATACATATGGTGTAATAAGGATATACAAAATGTGACTAGGATAGATAAAGCTTTGGCTAGGTTACAGATTGTATGGCTGAGATACACAGAGTTTCACTAGGATACCCATGGTATGATCGGAATATGCTTGGTATCATAAGAATACATGCAGTGTGAACAGGGTACACATGATATAATTGGGATACATAAAGTATAACTGTGATACACACAGTATGACTGGAATATACAAGATGTGACCTGGATACACACAATACAACTAGGATATATGTAGTATGACAGGGATATGTGCGATATGACATGGGTACATATGTATAACAGATACATGTGATATGATAGGAATACATATGCACAATATGACAGAAAGACCCATGATATAACTGGAATATTCATAATATATAAAGTTTAAAAAAATAACAAAGCCATTTCTTACATCAAGGCAGGAGAACAAGGGGACACTCTCAATCAAGTCAGTGTACATTTTCCTTCGATTAAAAGCATCCTTTAATACAATTCTTCGAAAGGTAACTCTGTCCTGGAAAAAAAAATTATAAATAAATAAAATCAACAAATAATCACAAAAGGTTAGGCAAAACTTAAATAGCTAAACTACAAATGAAACAGAAAGCATCTATATGGTTGTTTGACCTGTTAGAAATAGCACATTTCAAAGAGAGTGTATCTGTTGCTTACATGAAACTCAAACTGATGACAGAATTTCATGCTCATGTACAAAGTTGCAGTTTGTTCACATTTTACCACCATTTAGCTGAACATTTTCAGAGTCAGGACATTATTTGCATATTCACTTTGAAGTGGCCCAGTTTTATGTTTGAAGTGATATATGCTCACTTAGAATTACAAATGCTGTTGTTAGTAATTGAATAAAAACTAGTAAAGAAGACACCATACTATGGAAAGTTGTAGAACTTTTAAACAATCTAATTAATAAATAAAATCTGAAACCAAAGAAGCTTTGATGAAATGTTAATTAGCAGGATAACTAATTCATCGAAGAACACCACTAGTCATATGGAACAAAAACCACCCTGTTCTAAAAAGTTTATGTTTAAGTATAGGGGTGGCTGTGTGGTAAGAAGCTTGCTTCCCAAACACATGGTTCCTGAGTTCTGGGTTCAGTCCCACTGCGTGGTACTTTGGGCAACTGTCTTCTACTATAGCCACAGGCTGACCAAAGCCTTGTGGGTGGATTTGGTAAATGGAAACTGAAAGAAGCCTGTTATATATACATATATATTTGTGTGTGTGAGTGTGTTTGTCCCCACCGCCACTTGACAACCAATGTTGGTTTGTTTGCATCCTCGTAACTTAGCGATTCAGCAAAAGAATCCTAGGGTTGATTCATTTGACTAAAATTCTTCAAGGCAGTGCCCCAGCATGGCCACGGTCAACTGACTGAAGCAAATGAAAATCATAAAGTATAAACCTTCTATTGTAATTTTATGGAATTTGCATGTGTTGAATTATGACTTAAACAACACTAATTTAACACTGAAAAAGTTGTCATTAAATTCCTCCAAATTCTTAATTATGTTAAAAATTAATTGAAACAAGTTGACAATGTTTTTCATTAAAAGTTTGGCAGGAAAAGGTTAAAATACTCAGTATATGTGTGTTGAATGTTGTGAAATGACAGCAATCTCTCTATCTAGCTGGAGTCAATTTCTCATTAGCCAGTAATAATATGGGGGAACACTAATATCACAGCATGGCTTCTGTTACATAACACATTTAAGGGTCCATACAGGTTTAAGATTTGTACACAAGATAGACAGACACACACATACATGCATAAAGAAAAGGGCCATCTTAGCAGTATTGTTGCCCTGAGTAAAGCGATACTATGGAGCTCCTATATTTATTTACTGTCAACAAGCGGCAACATATATAGATTAACAATAAGCTGTAGACTGTGAGGCTTCCCCCCCTCAAGCAACTTTGCAGTGCACTCAAGCCTTAAGCTGGCACTGACTCTCTCTCTCTCTCTCTCTCTCTCTCTCTCACACACAGTGTTTATGCTTTTTTTCTCCCATATATTCAGTAGTAGAGGAATTTTAGTTTTTTTTTTACTGGTTCTTCCGGTCTTCTTTCCTTCCATCTATCTTCTCTGCCCACTGGTCCTGGGAGGATTGTTGAGAGATAGTCCTCAGGTACTTCCGCCATAGGGTCTTATCAAAACCAACCTTCATTAGATTTTCTGGCTGGGTTCCCAAGCATGACCAACTGAAACTATGGATATTATCCAACCATCTTGTTCTTGGACTATGCTTAGGTTTTTTGCCAGTTGGATCAGCTTGAAGAACCTATCTTGCAATTCTTTAATTCCGTTTGCAATTAGATAATATAGTATATACACATAGGTGCAGTGTGGCTGTGTGGTAAGAAGCTTGCTTCACAACCACATGGTTCTGGATTCAGTCCCACCATATGGCACCACAGGCAAATGTCCCAGGCTGACCATAGCCCTGTGAATGGATTTGGTAGATGCAAACTGAAAGAAACCTGTTGTGTATTGTCATCATTTAATGTCAGTCTTCTAGGCAGGCATGGGTTGGATGATTTGACTGGAGCTGACTAGGTAGAAGACTACCCCAGGCTACTGTGTCTGTTTTGGCAGGTAATTTTATGGCTGGTTAACATTCCTAACACCAACCACTCCACAGAGTGGACTGAGTGCTTTTTATGTTGTGTGCGTGTGTGTGTGTGTATATATATATATATATATTTATATATAAATAAATTGTTCAATATACTGGCCATGGTTTAACGACTGAAACAAGTAACAGATAACATAAAACGATAAACGTCACGCTTTTCAAGCCTAGCCAGGCTCATGGGCTCGGTTTCCCGGTTTCTGTGATGTATGTGTTCCCCCCCCACATCTGGACGGGACGCCAGTTGATCACAGCATTACTCAAGAAACAGGAAGAGAGAGTGAGAGAAAGTTGTGGCAAAAGAGTACAACAGGGTTCGCCACCACCCCCTGGCAGAGCCTCGTGGAGCTTTTTTAGGTGTTTTTGCTCAATACACACACACAACACCCAGTCTGTGAATTGAAACCATGATCCTCTGACCGCGAGTCTGCTGCCCTAACCACTGGGCCATTGTGCCTCCACAACAGATAACATATACATATGAAAATCAGTGATTCAAAGTTCATGCAAATATATTCCCTTCCTATTAGTATGTGTAAAAAAATTATTAAATGCAATACTTTAAAATGAATAAAAGGAAAAAAGCACCAGTGTAATAACAAATAAAATCAACTTACTAAAGCCCATACAGAGCCTGGTGCAGAGCAGACCACAGTGGCTGCTCGTGGGACATTGTACATAAGAGCTAATTCTCCAAAAAAGCCTTGTCCATCATATTCTCCAACTTTTTTATGACGTCCATCTACTTCGACATAAACATCATACTGTCCACTGCAAATAAATTTTATAAACACTCAATTGTTTTTTTTTTATTAAAAGAAGTTATAAAGAAAAATGTCCCTTTAAAATGAAATGTCAGATGTGATACCTTGAAAGATGAATGGTTGAAATGTTCACCTTTGAAGGGCAAACACATTTATCTGTTCACCCGTCAAGGGTGAATGGTTAAAAATGGGATGTCAGATTTGGTACCTTAAAGGGTGAATGGCTGAAATGTTCATGCTTGAAGAGTGAACATTTTTATCTGTTCACCCTTCAAAGGGGAATAGTTAAAAACAGGATGTCAGATTTGGTCCCTAAAAATGTGAACAGTTTAAAATGGGATATCAGATGTGGTACCTAGAGGGAATAAATCTAGGTGCTTATTTCTGTACTAAACTATTGGCCTGCTTGGTTTGTTTACTTTTCCACATTGGCAACACAAATATTTAGCATTAATGATTAGGTAGAGAAATTCTCGTTCCAGTATGCAGCTTCAGAACAAAGTTGTTTCTAACCCACTTTAATTATTCTGGTTTATGTCCACAGGAAAGTTATAAACATCCCAGCTTTTTGTTTGACCCGCCGCCACCCCCAGAAGACGTGTGCCAAAGTTATCACCAGAAGAGGAGAAATTCAGCATTTCAGATAGAATCTTTCAACAGCCAAGTAGAAGGTCTACATCAAAACAATCAGGTCCTTCCTTTCCTCTTATTCCATACTTATTAAATCATTTGTTGATGCAGACCATCATTATTTTCCGTAGATTCTGCGGAGTCTATAACAAGTGATTTTTAACACTTGCAGTGATTGCAGCTCCAAGTAATGTTCTGTGTTAATGTAGCAAATGTATAAACAATTAGTTTGATGGCTAGAGGCATTCCACTGGGTTTTTATTATGAATGTTTCAGTTTTTCCATCAATTGAATGGTCTGCTCTTTGAATTAACATGTGAGTATTTCGCACCCACATGGATCATTAACATCAGTGTGATATAGTGTACTAATACGGTGGTCCCTTAAATTACATGTACAATCTATCTGAAGGCTTTCAAACAGTTTCCATCTCCCCAGTTTCATTCACAAGACTTGAGTTGACTCAAAACATTTGACAAGATGCCATAGAATGAGATTGAACTTGGTACCTTATGACTACAAAGTGAACTTCTTAACATTTTGGCCTTGCCTCTAGCATTCAAACTAACAGTTAAAAAATAAAACAAAAGCTGGTGATGAACATATAATTGTTACATTGAAGAAAATAGCAGAATCTTTGTATAAAAATCCCCAGACAAATTGGATTAAGCATGTCGTGAAGAGGAAAGGAAGGACCTGATTGTTTGGTTGTAGACCTTCTACTTGGCTGATGAAGAACTCTATCTGAAAATGCTGAATTTCTCCTCTCCTAGTGATCACTTTGGCACATGTCTTCTGGGGTTGGGTAGGGTGGGGGTCAAATAAAAAGCTGTGATGTATAATACTAGACAATACTTTAATGATGAGTTTCTAATAAAACCGAAACATGTCCATAGTTGTCACCACAACTAACAAACATCTGACTCCTTGTGGAATTATTCATTTAGCTTTTAATTTAAATGTCTGAGTATCCTCCCTTACTTTCTTTTACAGAAATTGTTTAATAACTTTGTTTTTATTACAATGAATTAAAAATTCTTTTTGACTCACAACATGAAGTGTGTGAGAGTGGAATAAACTATGCACAGTGTTGTTATAATTAAAAAAGAAACACATGGTCACACACACACACACACACACACACACACTATACAGCAACTATTCAGATGTTTATTAGAAAGCAAGTGATGAGAGTACTTTATACAAACCTGTCAATCACATAGAAGTTGTCCCCATCATCGCCTTGATGAATCACTTTCTCTCCTTGTTCTACCTATAACAACAACAACAATACTAATTAGGAACTATGGAAATTATCTGCTTACATTTAACTGAGTGAGAATATAGAATATAGACATGAAATTAATTATGAAAGGCATTGCTTTATGTCAACTGAATCCCCTTATCATTGCTGGAGTTTCTGCTTGATTAGGGCCCATTTGCAACTAAGTAACAACAACCAATATAATATGTAGGCTTTGGATGAAGCTAAACCCCATTTAAGTCTCATAGCAACACTTGAGGACTGCTGTCCTACTATGAAGTTCACCAATATGAGCACAGTGAAAGACAAAAATGCATATTAAGAGGCATGGTTTTGTGGTGAAGAAGTTCACTTTGCAACCATATATGGGTCTGTGTTCGATCCTATTGCATGGTGCCCCAGGCAAGTTTCTTCTACAGAGCTCTGAGCAGGTTAATGCCTTGAGTGGATCAATATGTTCAATCACTTGTCTGTTTCCACTTATATGGCTTGCTTGTGTCTCAAATCATCAAGCTGGCTTGTTTGTCCTTCCTCTTCCTTCCCATTACAAAAGTTTATGGTCATCAGGGAGTACACAGTGAAAAACCCTAGATAAACTGAAGAATAGTGAAGGTTTTTAACATTGGAGAAAAAGTCATAAATGTGTTGAAGAAATCATATAGTTAATTGAATTATCTCACAGTCAATTACTGGTATTTTATTGACACCCTAGATAGATGAAAATCAAAATCAACCCTAGCAAGGTTTGAACTCAGAATTTGAATATAAATTTCATATACCTAAATGCCGTATATCATTTTACATGTTCTTTTATTTTGCCAATCTTGCCATCCAACAAGATCAGAACAAATAAAAAAAAAAGAAAAAAAAAAAAGAAAAAACAGATAGTCATACAATTTATGAAAGTTTTGGTTTCTAGAATTTGCTTAGGACTACTGGGTGCTGAAAAGGATAAAGCCATATAACTGGATTGTACCTACAAATGAAAGCTGAGAGCTGAATGATTATAAATGATTAAAATGAGATGGAAAAGGAAGGACAAAGAAGCCAGCCTGATATGCAGTCAGAGGAGTGAACAAACAAGCAAGCGTTTTGGGTGGAGAAAGACATGCAAGCCTTGGGAGTTGTAACAAAGGATATTAATCTACTCAAGGCATTGGTCAGCCGAAGGCTTTGGGAGAAGAAACTTGCCCGAAGCACCATGCAATAGGATCAAACCCAGACCCATGTGCTTATGAGGTGTCTTTCTTCACTCCACAACCTCATAGTATGTTTTTTTGTCCTTTTATACTTTGAAACCCCCACCCCAACTCTCTAAAATCAACTTTACTTTTTGAGCTTTATATAACCAAGCAGAAACTCCAGCAATGATAATTTCATCTTTTTTTCAGGTACATTGTTTTACCATTTAAATTTAGTTAGAGAAGTAAGAGCAGAGCCCATAGCCCTTAACTTTTAAGAGACTCTGAAACTGGGAGGAGGACAGGAGAAAATTATCCTCAAGTTGAAATCTGATCTTGATTGTTTCCACTACAGTGAACTTTGTTGTAGACATCCAGGGGTCAGGTGATGGTGGTAAACCAGGTGATGCATTAATTCCACCACTTAAGAACTCAGAATACAAAGAACTAGAACAAATACCACAAGCTATCTTTTCTGATGTTCTCTCAATTTTACCAATCCACTGTCCTTGATTGATACTTTATTTTAGTGTACTCTGGACAACATTATCCTGTAGGGTTTGCTATGAAGGAGATTTTGCTGCTAGTTCTAGCAGATCAAGTAATCACACAGAAGCTCCATCATTGACTTCACATTATATAGATTGTACCCAGTGTAGCGTTCTTGGGTGTTGTTTGCTCTCTTATCCTTTGGATCTGAAGGAGGATCAGATGGTTTCGCTCTGGCTTGAGCTTGTGAGAGCTCTGATTGCAAGTGTGACATCATCATCGTCATTGTTTAATAGAAGACAATTGCTCAAGTGGCTATGCAGTGGGAGAGAGCCCGAAACCACATGGTAGGGAAGCAAACTTCTTGCCATACAACCAGTCATACCTATGCCCTATGTTGTATTATTTATAAATATTGGATCTTTTGATTCATTTGTTGCAATACTTCAAACAATATAAACTGATTACACCAAAGCTTTCCTTTAATAAGAAGATCTTCTAGTGTAAACATTTTTTTATATCTGTTAAAATCTATAAAAAAAATGTTAACCAATTCAATCTAACATGAGACAATGAGGTAGCTCAGTACTGCTCAACCTGCTGGGAACAGCAGCCAACACCTCCCTCCATCCACAGTCTCATCCTAAAAGGGATTACACATTCAATAATGTAATCTTAGATGTATTACTTTGAAAAAGATTAAAAAAAGAAATAGCGTGGTTGTTCGCAACTGGTACAACTCTGACAATAGACCTGTGTAATTAGTGAACTGAGATTAAACGATAAAATATTGAATCAATCAGAAACACATTTCTTAGACTATTGCAAGTATAAGATAATTACCTTTCTTTCAAACATTGCATCAACAACATTCAGTAATCTTTCCTGCAATGAAAAAAAGATATCTAATTACACATGATCTCTCTAATATAAACGGCATTTACATAAAATGAGTGACACGGAACGAAAACGAGAAAAACAATTAACATTGCAGTAGGTGATGAGCTACCATTTAGAAGATTAGAAGACTGTGTCAATACATAGTGTACTTTGTAAAAGTGACTCTGGTGAAGACCATATCCCACCATGTTTCATGTTCATGGCAGAATTTGAACACAATGATGAAAGCCAGTCATCAATTATAGAGTGTGGTAGTTTGCTAACTCAAGGAACCTATTGACCAATTTCTTTTAAAAAATGTTTATTGCTTAGTAAGGAGAGAAAGGTAATGTCCATAAACTTTTACAGAGCCTCTAAAACCGATGGGAAAAGGGAGAAAGGGGTCCTAAAATTAAAGGCCTGGTTTGAACGCTTTACTACAGAATGATCCTTACTAAAGGACCAAGTAGTGGGTAAAACTAGATGATGAATTAAGTTTATCACTTAAACAGGTCATGCAGAGTACACTGGTAGAATCAATAAATTTGTGCTGTAAATTGAAGGGAAGCATGAACAGAGATGAATCTGCAATACAGTTTTGATTCCTTGTTATGGTTATTTCATGTGTATTGTCAAAGCTCTTCAGAAAGGCATCAATATTGCAGCATACAATTTCCTTTACTCTATAATTTTGATGTCTCATACTTCCGTAAAATATCAGCAAGTGGTGTGTCTGTAGCTAAGAGCTTAAACACACACACACACACACACATATAAGCCAAGAGCAGGAATAAATACTGTACAACATCCTGTTTGATGCTCTAAGGATTCCACTAGTTCACCACCATCCTAGACTCGTACTTTACCAGCTCCAGAAAGACGAAAGGCAGAGTTAGTTTCAGTGGGATTTCAATTCAAAATGCAAGGTGCTGGAATGAATACTGTTGAGCATTTTGTCCAACACTCTAATGTCCCTTCTAATTCATCACCTAACTTAGTTCCAATTTAGAGTGTTGTTGCTGCTTGGCTCCAAATCAGTTCTATGATTACCTTAGTCATTTATAAGTCTATGTCATCCAATGTGTTTCATTTTTTTTTAAGGTGGAAAGGGTTTTAGGAACATTTGGCTACTATTTCTAGTATGTAAAGCAACCATATTCCCACCATTTGTTTGCCTAATAACGATGCTGTTAAATAAATGTAACAGTATCATTTTATATATAGAGTGATTGATTGATTGATTGATTGATTGATTGAGTGAGTGAGTGAGTGAGTGAGTGAGTGAGTGAGTAGTGATGAGTGAGTGAGTGAGTGAGTGAGTGAGTGAGTGAGTGAGTGAGTGAGGAGTGAGTGAGTGAGTGAGTGAGTGAGTGAGTGAGTGAGTGAGTGAGTGAGTGAGTGAGTGAGTGGAGTGAGTGAGTGGTGAGTGAGTGAGGAGTGAGTGAGTGAGTGAGTGAGTGAGTGAGTGAGTGAGTGAGTGAGGAGTGAGTGAGTGAGTGAGTGAGTGAGTGAGTGAGTGAGTGAGTAGTGAGTGAGTGAGTGAGTGAGTGAGTGAGTGAGTGAGTGAGTGAGTGAGAGTGAGTGAGTGAGTGAGTGAGGAGTGAGTGAGTGAGTGAGTGAGTGAGTGAGGAGTGAGTGAGTGAGTGAGTGAGTGAGTGAGTGAGTGAGTGAGTGATGAGTGAGTGAGTGAGTGAGTGAGTAGTGAGTGAGTGAGTGAGTGAGTGAGTGAGTGAGTGAGTGAGTGAGTGAGTGAGTGAGTGAGGAGTGAGTGAGTGAGTGAGTGAGTGAGTGAGTGATGAGTGAGTGAGTGAGTGAGTGAGTGAGTGAGTGAGTGATTGATTGAGTGATTGATTGATTGAGTGAGTGATTGATTGATTGATTGATTATGTGTTCTCTTGATTCAGACTGCAGTCCAACTAAAAACCTAAGTGGAAGTAGTAATACAGTACAAATATACTGACCACCACACGTTCCATTTAAAAATTTTCAAAGTGATGTCACATTTTAAGCAGAGCCAAGCAAGCAAAGAAATGGTTGCCTTAGAACAAAAAGTCCACTCTCTCCAAATCTTTCTCTTAATATTTTTGAGAAAGTAGGCCATTAAAATATTTCAACATCTCTACCAAGATTATAAATGGATATTTTTTTGTTCTTTCTTAGAACATCCCAGTTAATTAATAGTTCAAGAGCTCAGAGGCACTGATATATTTAGAAAAACACAATTCAACTTACTTCATTGATAACCATTCCTTTATTGGAAAAATTACAATAAAACAAATAGAATATGACATCACCACTTAAAAGAATAATGCAGTGGTTTCTTCAACATTAAAAAAAATATTAAAAAATACACCAATTCTGGTTTCAAATTTCAAGTTTCCTAAATGTTCTTCGAAATAATGCTTCCAGAACTAGAGGTATTATTATTATTATTATTATTATTATTAACTGAATGAAGCAAAACAGAACATTAAAGGATAAAATAAAATGAATTAGAAAAATGCTGTTTGTGCATTCAAGAACGTTTTGATTTTAAGTTTGCTGTATTGTCTTTATAACATGTTTAGCAGTCAGCTGTTAATTTTCCCAGCTTCAGGCAGCTATAACAAATACAGGACAGTATTGACATTTTGTTTTTATTTATAAATATAATATTCTTATATTTTTGCTTTTGAAAAAGGAAAATACGAAAAAGAATAAGAAAATAGAGGTAGAATCTGTATTTTTTAGTGTTTATTTTAAAATTTGAAAGATAGAAGAAAAAGATTTGTTTTTCAATTACTTACTGGCTCCAAATTTCTAAACAGCAAAATATTCCTTGTTGCCTCATTCAATCGTTTTCTTTGTTCATCATTTTTAGGATGTATTACCTGAACGGTGAATAGCAAAAATGCCAACTCATTATAAGCTATACAAACACCTTCATGCAAAAATACGTTCATGAACATATAATAAATAATTTTCTAAACAATATGTTATCTATGTACAGTATTAAGAAATGTATAGCATTAAGAAATCTTGGGTTTACAAAAGGATAATTCTGAGATTTTTCTTTAGAATTCTTTCTTTTAAAGCTAGAAGGAGGTTATAGTTAGTATATTCTACATATTTCAAACAATAATTTAGTCCCACCCCTGTCATGGTTGCTGACTGATTCAGAGTAAAGATTCAATAAACATTGAAACAGTTTGAAAGAAAACAACTTGAAGATGTTCATCAGGCAAGAAAAATCTGTTGATGCTTTTGAAGTATTGTGACCACATTTTTAAGTACATATGCAGTTTCAATTTTATTGTTAGCTTATCAATGGTGGTTGTCTAATCTGGAAGAATAAATTTTATGTGGTTGAATAGAAGGTGCCATAAGAAAGCACTCATGTTATTTGTAGGAGAAACCTTAAATCTAGACAAAGCAGTTTAGCAGTATGGGTGCTTTTTATGTCAGTGACCTGGGTCCTTTTTACTTGGTACTGGCACAGGCACTTATTGTGCGGCACCAGCATGGATGCTTTTTTTCTTGGCACCAAAATGGGTGTTTTTATATTGCACCAACACCTGCAAGTTTGCAAGACAAGGACCTCTCAGCTAAGAGAGGGAGTGGAACCAAGAGATTAGAACATGACAGAGGTAGCCCTCTTATTACTGAGGTGATACTTGGCTCTTATGTATCCATATCTTGCATTGGGTACACTGTTTGGAGTTTCAACCAACACCTTTCTTATTGAGAATTAAGTAGGGCCATGTCCCTGAAGAGATTTGTGATTTGTCTGTTTCCCCACTAGGAATTTTGGTCTTTGTTAAATTAACTCCAAGGCCCTTAGATTCCAGACCTTGCTTCCACATTTGAAATTTCTCTTCTTGTGTGGAAGCATGAATATGTGGTTAAAAAGTTTGCTTTGCAACCACATGGCTTTGGGTTCCATCCCACTGCATGGCACCTTTAACAAATGTCTTTTATTTTAGTCTTGGGATAACCAATACCTTGTGAGGGAAATTTGTTCAGTAAAAAACTGTGTGGAAGCCTTTCACATATTCATATATATCCCTCCAACTCATTCTGCATGAAAAAAACGGACATGTTTTTTTCACACAGAATAGGTTGGACAGACACGTTTTGAGCCAGATGCCTTTCCTATCACTATATATATTCATATATATATATATATATATATATATATATATATATATATATATATATATATATATATATATATATATATATATAGATAGATAGATGTGTGTTTCTCTCCACATTGCTTCACATTGACACAGCTGCTTCGGTAGTGGAGACATTTGTTTATATCCTGCAGTTTTGTAGCTTGATACACAAAAACCAGTGGAATAAAACACCTTACTTAAAAGTAAAAAAAGAATTGGCACCAGAAAGAGGCATCTGAACAAAGAATATTGCCAGAAAATGCATGTTCAAGTCCAACCAGCATAAAAATGCAGAAATAGAAATGCAATGAAGCAAGTTGAATATTAATGAATAAACAAGATGTGAAACATGCATATATCTATATTGAATATAATTTTAGAATATGTCCTCCCAGATGTTTGGTTTCATGCTGTTCCTGACTGGTAGAGAGCATTTTGAAACTATAAAATATACAACTATACAATCTTAGAACATCAAAGAGTTTGACAAATTATCTTCACAACAAACTCTCTAAATTGTTTTTAATAAGGCCTTTGATTCTAGGTTCATGGGTCTTGGGGTTTTATATTATGTAGCAAGTATTTTATTGTTTCTTACTGCAAGAAACTCAACTCTATTCAACTCAATATGCCTCAGTTTACCTCGGTCAGTGATGGAGAATCATTTTAGTCTGGCATATCAAGATTTTAATTTCTTCAGTAATTCTGTCACTGAAGTGTCATATACAGGAAACATGTATTTTAGTTTTAGATAAATGTTTATAGAAAAGGTTTATATAACATTGTATTGTGGGAAGAATTGTCTTCAAAGTCCATTGTGTCCCACCTAAGATTGTGAAGTCTGCCACTGATGACAAAGCTATTATAGGTTTGTCATTTCTGACCTAGTCTATTGGCTGATGACTTTTCCTTAAAAAATACTATGTATTCTTCTGAAGCTTGAAATAGCCATCTAAAGAAGTCTTCTTCATAAAGCAAGTGTTCTGTTACTTAAGGTCAAGTCATTATCGCTGTCCAAGGTCAGTCAGTCAGTGAGCCAACTTCTGTGGAAGTTAACTAAATTTAATTAGTATCTTATGAAGAAAATGTTTGGTTTTACTTGCTCTATACTGCAAAAACCACAACTAATGAACTAACTCTTAACATTTGTTCTCAAAGATAATGGCATCAATATTAGAAGCAGCTCCATAAAAGTCAGGTGAAACTCACATTGGAGTATTGCTGCCACATGTAGATGGTATGGTTGCTGCTGTTGCACATACAGACATCCTAGGTTGCTTCCAGAGAAAGGCCACTTGAGAAATTGGCATAAAGTCACACACTGACATGCTCCAGCCCTGGTCCACAGAATATCATCTTCCCTCTGCTTTTGCTGCTGTTACTATAATGGTTTCTGCTATTCAGTAGTGTAGTTGGAGGTGGGATGGGCAAAGAGAATCAATCTGACCGGGGTGATGCTTTTATGGGGGAAGACCTTTTGGGTCTGTGTGGTATAGCCTGTATAGTTTGGAGCCTGAAGTGGGGAAGCAAACAGAACTGCCTTGGGTACCACACACTCTAGCTATGCTGCTGCTGCTACTTGGAGCTGGCTTGTCTCATAACACTGTAATCAGTTACTCTTGACCCACTCATATCTTTTTCTCTCATTAACCATTTATGCACCCCACCACCCACCAGGCTCTGCACTAATCAATATACTCAGTTCTTCTTTCCTAGAATGTTGGCCCTTTAGAACTCCCTCTCAACTATTTCTTTACTGCAGATGTCTACTTGTAGCAGTTCAAGCAGATTGTTAATGGTATCAATCTCACCATTCTCAGATGGCCTGCAAAAACCATGGACAATACCTCTACTTCTGGAAAAAAAAAAGAAACTACCTAACACTCTCCTTCCACCCCATGTTCTCCAAATCCATACAAAATTCTGCTATATTACAGTTATGGCCAATAAAATACAGTTACTATTATGTTTTTATATGTTTAATCTATCTTAATATTCTACTGTCAATCTAGTGTCTGAAAATTCGGCTAAAGGAATGAAATATTAAAAAGTTACATTTCAAATGTTAAGAACTAGTATAAAAATAAGCAAAAAAGTAAAAAGTGGGTGTATTTTCCTGAAGCGGTATTAATAGAGAACTCAATCTAAAACGGATTTTGATAAAATAACTGAATGCCTTGGGCTGTGGTTGACTTTACAATTTCTGGATGGTTAGTCAAGTATATGAACTTCTTGGTCAAGTAGTCAATGTTTGATAGAAAAAAATAATGGAAGTTGAGATAGATGTTATAACAGTAGTTCTTCATAAAATGTCAAAAAAACGGAAGGAGTTGGTGACCTTTGCTAGAAAGATTCTGCCTTCCACTGAAGCTTGTAATAATCATGTAAAGAAGTCTTCCATACTAAACAAGTGTTGAATTACTTACAGTCAAATAATTACCGTTTTAGTTAAGTCCCAGATCTTTGGTCATGATCAAAGGCATTCTTCTTGGGACTGTCACATCTCTTGTGTGTTTGGCCCAGTGGTTACAGTGTTGGGCTTATGATCATAAAGTTGTGGGTTTGATTCCTGGATTTGGTAATGCACTATATCATAGAGCCAGGTACTCCCCCATTTCAAGTTACACAGTAATGACAGTGATGTAGCTTTGGCTTCAATCTCAACAATGCATAGTACCTTGGACAAGTGTCTTATGCCACAACCTCACCTTACAAGTAAAATTTGGTAGATGGAAACTGGGACATTTTAGTGGGACTGTTCACTTCTTGGGTGGTTCATATATAATCAGTTGCTCTGTTAAACACCACCACCACCTAGCTTTTGACTGCTTTGATGAAGTCCATGGCTGAAAGCATTCAGGCCAGATCTCTGGCCAGAGAATAACTTCTTTCCTTTCAGTCTCCTGCCTGTCTTGGAGGTGCTGAAAAGGGCTAATGGGCACTGACCTTCCTCTTCTAAGCAATTTAAAGCAAAATCAGCAAGCATAAACTGTTGTAGTAAATATGTATCTAATATAAAAGACAATGGAAAAAGTTGTAACATTGCCTGCAGGATTCAAACACTATGTCTGTTATAAACCATATAGCTGTTTTAATGTCTACACCAAAGTGACATTACAACTTTGACCAACCAAATTAAAAGACTTAAAGTAAGTAACTATGACTACATATGTCAGAGGCCTTCAACAAGGATTTCAGTTCACGCTATATCAAGGTATGGTATTACATATATCTAATTTAGAAAATAGAAAAAAAGAATTTGTAAAGTTGTGTGACCTCAAATCTCACATCTGCTTGGCTAACCATCACATTGAAAAGAACATCACAACATTGACTGTTCAGATTAAAAGACTTATTAAACAAGTGTAATTAATTTTTAATTGTAATTTTGTTACTTTCTTACTTTTACTTCTTCCTCCCCTTGATCTTGTTCTGGATCATAAGCTTCAGCACAAACTGAAAGAACAGACAAATGAATCAATCAACCAATCAATAAATAAAAATATGTGTGTATGTGTGTGGTTTATAACAAACAGAAACAAACAAGTGAAAAAAACAAAATCAAGGAAGCTCAATTTTCTCACCACTCCACTTTTTGTTCATTATATTAATTTGAATAATTGTTTCTAATTTAGGCACAAAGCCAGCAATTTTGAGGGAGGTGCTTAGCCAATATATCAACTCCAGTACTTGACTGATGCTTTATTTTAGTGAATGTTGGAAAATAAAAGGCAAATTTGGTCATAGCAGCATTTGGACTCAGAATGTGAAGAGTCCAGAAATACCTGAAAGTATTTTGTTTTACACACCTTCCATTTCAAATATGTGACCCTTATTTTTGTACTGAAAAGTCAGTAATATATTTTATCTCCTTATCTTTTGTTTTATACTTGAGTATAACACTACCCCCCCCACTAGTTTCGGTTCAGATGGTTTGTATTAGATTTCTTACATATTACACAAGTAAATGCAATATATTGATGGAAAACAATATTGATCAAGAAGAAGCATATAAATCAATGACTTCTCTCACTGTGATGTGTTTTTGCTGTTAATATTTAAAAAAATTGTGCAAGTGTTTTGCTTTGTTCTTCAACCCAAGGTTGATTGAACAAACCTATGATAAAAAGCATCCTGGTAATGGCATTCTTTTCTTTTTCATGGTGATGGTGGTGGTGTGTATGCGTGTGTGAGGGGGGTGTAATTCTGTAGATTTGAAAAATTTGGCAAAAATGATAAGATAGACTGGCAATGTTTTTTATACTGCTGTAACATACCAGTAACACACTCAGACAGTTCCAATAAATAATAGACCATTGGTTTACAAAAAATTGAGAAAACCCACCCACCACAACAGAATTGATATCCCAAAACCAAAGTGCCACATAAAATGCATCCGTGTAGGTGCTGGTGCCACACAAAAAGCACTGGTGATGGTGTCATGTAAAAAGTACCCACGACACTCTGTAAAGGGGTTGGCATTAAGAAGGGCACCCAGCTGTAGAAACCAAGCTAAAACAAGCAATGGAACCTGGTACGACCCCAATCCTTGCCAGTTCCTGTCAAGCTGCCCAACCTATGGCAGCATAGAAAATAGGCATTAAATGATGGTGATTGTGATGGTGATTATGATGGTGATTGTGATGGTGATGGTGATGGTGATGGTGATGGTGATTATGAGCCTTGAGCATTGTCAAAAGAAATGAATAATTAATAAAGTTTGCAGAAGTCTTAATCACGTAAAATTTTATCTAAAAGAAGAAAAATGTTGAAATAATTGTTGAAACATCGAAAAATAAAACATAACTGAAACATAAAATAACTTTCCACAGAATTGTCAGAGCAATGGAGAAAAATGCCTTGCAGTGTTTGTTGTGAGCTGTCATTCTCAATTGAAACCCGGCCAAAGTCATCTTAGCTTTTCATCTTATCAGGGTCAATAAATAATGTACTCGTCAAGTACTGGGGTGAATCTAATCAACCTCTTCTTCAAATTTCAGGCCTTGTCCCTATATTAGAAGCAATTATTATAATGGAGAAATATTCAGTAGAGCAGTAGTAATGTGGTGTAATATATTTTGTCCTTCAATGTTTGGAGTTCAAATCGTCCAAGAATTGACTTTATTTTCCTGCTCTTGAAAGTCAGTAAGAGAATATAATTTTAGGTATTTAATAAGATGACATAACTGTAGATAATAAAATTATGATAGATCCTCCTTTTTTGTTTCAACATTGAAGTCAATCAACTGTATACTCAACTCTTTAAATTAACATGTAAGTAGCTATTTTACAGACATGTACTTTTTATGTAATTCCTCAACTGAAGTCAGTGTGACACAATATGAAAATATTTGATCATTAAATGAAGGCAGCAAGCTGGGTGAAATGCTTAGCGGTATTTCATCTACTGTTACGTTCTGAGTTCAAATTCCGCTGAGGTCGATTTTGCCTTTCATCCTTTCGGGGTCGATAAATTAAGTACCAGTTACGCACTGGGGTCGATGTAATCGACTTGATCCATTTGTCTATCCTTGTCTGTCCCCTCTATGTTTGGCCCCTTGTGGGCAATAAATATTAGCAGGCCAGGTGAAAGCTTAGCAGCATTTTGTCTGTCTTTATGTTCTGAATTCAAATTTCGCCAAGGTCAACTTTACCTTTCATTCTTTCAGGGTCGATAAATTAAGTACCAGTTGCATACTGGGGTCAATCTAATCAACTGGCACCTCCTGCCCCAAAATTTCGGGCCTTGTGCCTAGAGTAGAAAAGAATATTTAATCATTAAGTTATAAATATACTCCATCTGATATGTTTCCACTTACAAGGATTCAGCCCAAGGCTATAGTAAAAACAGCTGTCTATGATGCCATGCAGGGAGGGTGAACCTGGGACCTCACGATTGTGAAACTAGCTTCTTAACCACTTAACCATGTCTTCTATATAATACTGGTGGTGTTGTGGCTATGTTAAATCATTATTTGATTCTTTGCATAGGTATAAGTCTCCAATTTTAATGAAGATATAGTTGTTTATATTGATTCCTGTATTTGATGTAAAGGATGAAAGGCAAAATTGAATGCCCATTTTATCAGGTTCAATTAAAATGGTTAATATAATCAACTATACACCAAGTCGAGATATAAATATTGCAAATGGAAATATGTTTTAAAGACCCAGTGAGGTGGGTATGATGCATTGGTCAAGTATATAAGATGGTAGCCATGAACTTGAAGAGTTGTGAGAGCATAGAAAAGATGCCTTGTGATATTTGTTCTGACTCTCAGCATTCTGTGTTCAAATCTCATTAAGTCAGAGTTTCATCCCTCCTGCGTCAATAAATGAAGTTCCAATTTTGGGTGGTGGACTAGCAGAATTGTTAGAGCATTAGATAAGATGGCTTCTTCTTTACTGAAATATAGATATACTAGCTGACCCTTTGCTGTCAAATATGACAGCTAATTGTAGTATTTTATACGCTTTACTTGTTTCAGTCATGTGACTGTGGCAATGCTGGAGCACCACCTATAGTTGGGCAAATCGACCCGCGGACTTATTCTTTGTAAGCCTAGTACTTATTCACATATATATATATACATATATACAACGGGCTTCTTTCAGTTTCCGTCTACCAAATCCACTCACAAGGTTTTGGTCAGCCCGAGACTATAGTAGAAGACACTTGCCCAAGGTGCCATGCAGTGGGACTGAACCCAGAACCATGTGGTTCGTAAGCAAGCTACTTACCACACAGCCACTCCTAAAAAGGGTATAAAAGGGGAAAAAAATCAAACATTGCTTCAACTGTGTGAGTATATGTGTGTGTTTTTTTGCGTGTGCATGCAGGTGTGCACATGTATGCATTTATATGTATGAGTAGCACAATCTGTAGCAAATGTGGTTTTCTCTACTTTGTCACAGCCCACTTCCTTCCTTTTTAAGTGTGTAAATGCACGTGTGTCTGTAATTCTATTTTCTATGTAGCTTTCTGAATAAACATACACAAACACATATACACTCACTCAAATATATAAATATATTTTACACAAACACACACACATACACGCTCACACAAACAAACATTCACATTCCTCACTTTTACACACACACACACAGACAGATACTCACAGAGTTGAAGCACTGTTTGGTTTGGTTTCACCGTTGACTTTTCATAATCCCACTTCCATCGATAGATCACCCCTTCCTTTCTCATTTATGTTGTGACGGAGAAATACACAAGAGTATTATTATAGTAGAAGATACACAACGCTCTCTTCACCACTTCCTCTCTCTCACTGCCATTACTTTCTCTCCCTCCCTCTCAGTCATGGCTATTACTCTCACTACTTCTTCACTGAATTACTATTTTCTCTCCCCTCCCTTCACCATTCACTTCTACTGTGTGATTTTGGGTGTGTATATATATATATATATATATATATATCTTAATATAATAATGAACGTAGTGGTTATATATATACACACACAAATATATATAAACACTACGCTCATTACTATATTATATTAGGAGATATTTATATTCAGGAAAGAAATATGTCAAAGGTAAAGCAATGCTTAAATAAAAGAAACACTTAACAGAACAAAATACATATCAATTTTTACCTTGTTTTTTTTTTTTCAGTTCTATATACAATATTATATACAACATTCTCCAAATAAGAAATTTTAATAATCTAACGATGTCTGTGTAGAATACATTTTTCTTGAATTTAGCAGTTAACATAATTTGAATGTCTGTGATTTAGCAAATTGATTGTGATCAGTAGACATCTTTAAATGTGGTGAATCTCCAACTTATAACATGAGAATAATGTAGTCGGAAAATAAATGCTATATTTTGTTAAGCTTTTCTCTTGAATATTTTGTTTATTGATATAGCGAATGCATGTCTGACTGGGAAATGATGCTGTCTTAAAGAGAAGGGAAACATCTGCATTGGATGGTTGCAGGATGGTATATCCTGCATCAGTAACAATAATGTTTTTTTTTTCTACTACAGACATAAGGTCTGAAATTTGAGGGGTTAGGGTTAGTCAGTTACATAACCCTAATGCTCAACTAGTACTTACTTTATCAAACCCAAATTAAAAGACTTAATCTAAAGAGAGAGAGAGAGAGAGAGAGAGAGAGAAAAAGAGAAAATTTAGAAAAGACAGTGAAAGAGGGAGAGAAAGAAAGAAAGAGAAAATGGGGAAAAGAGGGAGAGGTCAGGAAAAAGGAAAGAGAAAAAGATAGATTGATAACCATAGATGGCTAGTTATATGCAAGGGTTGGTCAAAATAATGGAAACACCTTAAAATTTCAAACAAATATATTTTGATACAGGGTAGGACCACCTTTTGCAGTAATTACAGCTTGAATTCTATGAGGTATGGACTTGTACAAAGTTTGAATTGTTCCCAAAGGAATTTTTGTCCATTCTTCAGCTAAAACAGTCTCCAGTTCTTGTAGTGATGATGCTGGAGGATATCGACTCCTTACATGTTTTTCCGAAATACACCATAAATATTCAATAATATTGGGATCTGGGGAATGTGGTGGCCAGGTAAGATGTTCAACTTCGCAAGAATGTTCCTCGTGCCATTCAGTAACAACTTTAGCTGTCTGAATTGGTACATTATCATTCTGAAAGATTGTGTTTCCCTTCGGAAATAGTTCTGCAACCATAGGATGAATTTGATTAGATAAAATGCTTAAATACTCTTGACTATTAATTCTGCCATGAAGGGAAACTGTTAGACTGGTGGATTTCCAAGATATAGCCCCCCCCCCCCGATCATCACAGATCCTTCATGTTTAACAGTTGGAAGAAGGCACTCTGGGTCAAATGCTTCTTTTGGCTGTCTTCATACGTATACTTGGCTGGTGGTCGGAAATAAGGTAAAGGATGACTCGTCTGAGAAAATAACATTCTCCCACTGTTCTAGGGACCAATTCTGTAGGTTTTTACTCCACTCTAAATGCTTTACAAGATTTGTTTTTGAAAGTAGTGATTTTTGATTGTAGCCCGCTCATGAAATCTGGCTTTGTGCAGCTCCTGGCGAACAGTTTTTGTGGAAACTGGGTTCTTGAGGTGGTCATTAAGCTCTGCAGTAATTTTGGGAGCTGTACATTTGTGATCCTTTATAACAATTCACGTAAAAGTCTGGTGTTCCCTACCTGAAAATTTTGGTTTTCTTCTGGAGTTTTGTTTCAATGAGGCATTTTTTCCCTCTTTCTCAAAAGCTGTCATTACTTTCGAGACAGTACTTCTTGATACACCAAACATTTTAGCTGTTTTCATTATGTTAGCACTTGCCATACAAACACCAACAGTTTGACCTCTTTGAAAGTCTGATAGATCTGTCATTTTAATGAATTTTAATTACCTTTTTCTGATGATATCTGAATAGTAACGGCAATTTTAGCAAAACATTAAGCAACACTAATAATAAACCAAAAAGCAAAAATAAACAAGCTTTCAACGGTTTTATAACTATTTCAAAATTATGATACTAGGTGTTTCTATTATTTTGTCTGACCCCTGTAGATAAATCAATAGCTAACTGACATTCCTTATTTTTTAAAACTTATACATATATATCTTTTACTTATTTCAGTCATTGAACTGCAGCCATGCCAGAAGACTGTCTTGAAGGATCTATTTGAACAAATTGACCCTAGTACTTATTTTCTAAAAGTTCAGTACTTATTCTCTCAATCTCTTCTACCAAACTGCTAAGTTATGGGAATGAAAACAAACAAGTAGTGGTGTAGAATAAAGACACAAACTTTTATATATATATATTTTATCTATAATGCTCATATTTGTTAACGGCTATTTATATACCTTTCTTGCTGTATTGTGTGTTCATTTTTCTTTTTTTCCATCTGTGATTTTATTTTTGATCTTCTATATAAATGAAGGTATTTCCTCCATCTGGCTGCTTTTCTTTCTACAAAACGAGAAATTACATTGCGGAACTGTTATTTTAATGAGTTCTATCTATTTATCACCCGATAAGATACATCTCCACCGCTGGATACCCTGAACCAATTGTTGAGTGTCTCACCCATGAGAGATAGATGTTAGATGTCTCGAAACAATTGTTGTGATTAATAATAAATCCTCACATAAATTCCATCTTCTATCTTTCATTTGCCATATATATTTTTATCTATTTATTTATTAAAGATAAATAGACAAGGCAGAATGTACCAACAAAAAAAAAAAATTTATTACCACAGCAATTGTTTCATCTTCAAGGTGCATTACTCCCTTGTGGGTATAGAACAATGCAATAACACCAGAAGCAACGCACAGTGCATAGAAAACTCCTCAGATGGGATAATATGGTTTTAGCTGGGAGATTTACATTTCAGTTCCACTATATTGAGAGATTTTTAACAGTTAAATGCACAGACAAACAGACGTGCACATTAATAAGTTTATTCCTGGGTACATGCCAGTATACATTACATGCATGAGTGTCAGCCAATCATATCTGCACGCAGTTATACATATATATATATATATATATATATATATATATTATATATATATATATATATACAAACGTAGTTGCATACATGGATATATCCTTCAGAGCACATGGAGCATATGCATGTATGCATATAGATACACAGTACATTCATATTTTCACACAATGTTCACATACCCACACACACATTTACTCACGTGCACTACTACACCCACATAAGACAAATCTAAATGTGTATTGATACCTGCAGTCTCATATGCTTGTAGGCAAGTATATATGTATAATTGTGATTATATATATATATATATAATCACAATTATATACATATACGTTTATATATAGATATATGTATATACACATTAACACATACTAGAGACTTACACTCAGTACATATATGCACACATAGGTATATAGAAATGTGTCAAATCTGCATATATATGTACACACATATTGCATACACTTATAAGATTATTTGCATGCCTATGTAGGCTTTCATCAGCTCAGGGCTATAATAGAAGATAATTGCCTATGATGCTATGTAGTGGGACTGAACCCAAGATCACATAGCTGGGAAGTAAGCTTCTTAACCTCACAGCCACAAACCCTCCACCCTACATAAAACAGGTTTTTATACAGTTTAATTATCAAAACCCATTCACAAGGCACTGGTCAACTCTAGTCAACAGCAGAAGACACTTGCCTCAGCTACTGCACAATAAGGCTGTCCTGGGACCCCATTACTCTCTAACATGACTATACACAATACACACAACAACTGAACAAGTATCTTATAATTGATCTATAGAGAAACAGCCAAAAACCAAATTAAAGCAGCGTTACGACTGGTGTAACAAAGTAGCTGGAAATAATGAGATTAAGAATGCTCATGTTTAGGAAATAACAAATGGCTTAAATACAAATGCGATTAAAAACTTAATTATCAATGTAGAGCTCATGTAAATAATAATCAGCAAGTGTTAAGATGATAATTAAAGTCGCAATTTGTGTTATTTCATAAATATATATATATACATTGTACATATTATACACACATTTATATACACACCTACATGCCTCTAAATACATACATATATATATACATACACATATATATACATACATATACATACATACACATATATACATATACATATATATACAATATATATATATATATATATACACACATATATATACATATACATACATATATATATATATACACACACACACACACATACTATATATAAATTATTTATACATAACCGCACACACACGTGTATATATATATATATATATATATATATATATATTCACTTGTGTGTGGGTGTTAGATTTAATGTGCAGCAGTAATTATTTTGGTTTGCTGGTAAAAGACAAGACTTTAACATCTCAATTGAAACTAATATCAAGATTGAATATGGGAAGAAAATTAGATTTTTTTCATCTTTTCTCATTATATGAGATGGTGTAACAGTTCTATGATACATAATCAATGTCATTGGGTGTGGGCAGCATATGTATGTGTGTGCGTATTTATTAAGGTGTACAGATATTTGCGCAGCTTATGGAAAAGAAAATCGTATTAGATATATGTTGCCTTGATTTAAACATAAACGGGACATAAAAAAACATTTGATGGCTCTCACCAACTTGTTTTGTCTTCCTTTAATCTTGATGTTTATATTTTTATACACTTCTTGTATCACACCCAAGCGTGCATTCACCTCAGAGGTGGCAGTCATGTACAACGCAATCCAATGAAAGCACCAAAGTTCAGCTTCTATGACCAAGCAAAATGCAATTTCCCCATAATCTGATTAAGTTAAGCATGGTAACTAACAGTGATTTGTGAAACCTGCTTTTGAAAAGCATATCTGTAGATTGCATGAGGTTGTTTGTGCATGTATGTGTATAAGACACAAACATGCTTTTAGTTCTGACCTCCCATGGTATGGGATGCCAATAGATCGCTTTATAGCTGTGAACCTCTACTATTCAGTGAGTGTCATATGTTATAGCTATAAATCCTAACAATTTTGGGAAAATGATATATTTATTTTGTAGCTCTAAATACTTGCTACAAGCAGAAAAAAGGCATGTTGTATGTATATACATCATCATTTTAATCATCATATATCATCGTTTTAATGTCTTTTTTCCATGCTGGCATAGGTTTGATGGTTTGACAGAAGCTGGTCAGCTGGAAAGCTGCCCGGGTTCTATGTTTGTTTTGGTATGGCCTCTATGGCTGGATGCTCTTCCAAACACCAACCACTTTACAGAGAGTACTGGGTAGTTTCACACAGATCCAGCACAGGTGCTTTCACATGGTACTGGCACAAGTGCTTTTTTCATGGTACCAGTACACACAAGCCCACAAGACTAGCAATGCTCAGCTGAAGTGGGATGTAGGGGACATGCCTGTATGCAAGGATGACCACATATTTATATATATATTGTGATTATGAATACCTGCTATATGAGTGAGTTATATATCTATTTATAGCTGCAAATCCCTAGAATGGTGTATCTGTATGTAGCTATGAATCCATACTGTGTGGAGAGAATGGTAGATATGTTTTGTAACTATGAACTAGTACTTCAGTACAAATGAGGCAAGCACGCTAAGAACAGCTGTTGTGACAGTGAAGGCACATGGCTCAGTGGTTAGAGCGTTGAACTTACGTTTGTGAGGTTGTGAGTTTGAATCCTGGAACGGGCTGCTTGTTGTGTTCTTGAGCAAGACACTTTATTTCACATTGCTCCAGTTCACTCAGCTGTAGAAATGAGTTGCGATGTGTCACAGGTGTCAAGCTGTATCGGCCATTGCCTTTCCCTTGGATAACACTGGTGGCGTGGAGAGGGGAGGCTGGTATGCATGGGCGACTGATAGTCTTCCATAAACAACCTTGCCTGGACTTGTGTCTGGGAGGATAATTGAAAAGTAAATAAAAAAAATAACCTAAAGTAATCTCCCTTTAAGTTGTAAATCACACACCAAAGTAGCACTGACCAGCCTTGAGGTAACTTTCTAGGTGCACTCCCACGGTCAGTCATGACTGAAGGGGTCTCAACAAGACTATCCTAACAAGGGATATTAAGTAACTTCTTAAACACATTGTTAGTGAATGTCTTAATAAGTTTTCACATGTTTACTTTTAATAGACCAGACCTCATATTCATGCAAAATTACTAACAAAACTCTAGCTAACTGGCTTGAGATACTACAATATTTAGAAGCCAACAAGTGAGTGGGGAGTTGTATGTAGTTTTTCAACTTGCTAGAAACAGCAATCACCTCTCCCAAAATCACACCCTATTGCAGTAATTCTCACCCTACTGTAGTAGTTCAGCACACTGAAATGCTGCAAGAAATATTGAGGTGTATTGTAGATATTTTAAATATATAATTTAAGGCTTTAGAAAATTCATACTAATGTTTAAACATTACGAAAATGTGTCATAATTTTGTTAAACACAAGTGTATGATTTATCCTTTCTACTATAGGCACAAGGCCTGAAATTTTGGGGGTGGCAGCTAGTTGGTTACTTTGAACTGGTACCTATTTCATTGATCCTTCAAGGATGAAAGGCAAAGCCAATCTGAGTGGGATTTGAACTCAAAACTTAAGGACAGATGAAATGCTGCTAAGCATTTTGTCTGGCATGCGAACAATTCTGCTTGCCAACTGCATTACACTTGTAGGATTAATAAAACAAAGTAAAATTTCTTTAATACATTTTTCTTAAAATTTTGACTTTAAAATAGTTTGCTTTTAAAAAACTTTCTTTGTGAAGTTTGTCACAATTTTCAGTTTTCTTTGCAAAGTGGATCACTAAATTTTTGTTTGATTTCCTGGTTGCCCAAGAAGTTTAAAGGATTCAATACTGCTGAATTAGCATGTTAAATAAGAATTTTAAAAAAAAGGTTTCATTGGATAGTGATGTATCAGATATAAAAAAATAGTTGGTTGGTTATGGTTGGGGTGCACTTAAACCTAAGCTCCTTCAGATTTAGATTAGAGCTAAGTAACAACTACTAATCATATTTGAGCCAATTGATGAGTCTCAATATGGTTGCTTGGTTTGTTAGGAGAAGCAATCAGATCTACAAATCAGGCAACCATATTAAAAAACAGAACACAATGAATAATAGCAGCTTAGATACATTCTTGAAAAGAGAAAATAAAAGTGGGATGCCCATGGATGAATTGTATTTCAACAATGGTGTAGGAGTGGCTGTGTGGTAAGTAGCTTGCTTACAAACCACATGGTTCCAGGTTCAGTCCCACTGCGTGGCACCTTGGGAAAGTGTCTTCTACTATAGCTTTGGGCCGATCAAAGCCTTGTGAGTGGATTTGGTAGACAAACTGAAAGAAGCCCATCGTATATATGTATGTATGTATATATATATGTGTGTGTATATATATATATATATATATTATGTGTGTATATGTTTGTGTGTCTGTGTTTGTCTCCCCAACATCGCTTGACAACTGATGCTGGTGTGTTTACGTCCCTGTAACTTAGCAGTTCGGCAAAAGAGAACCATAGAATAAGTACTAGACTTACAAAGAATAAGTCCTGGGGGCAATTTACTTGACTAAAGGTGGTGTTCCAGCATGGCCACAGTCAAATGACTGAAACAAGTAAAAGAGTAATTGGTTACTTAATAATAACCAGCAAATGCTACTTTGGAATGGGATCTAAAGGGCGATTACTTTAGGTTAGTTTTTAGTTTCTTTACATTGCAAAACTCATGGCTGCCAATCTTGTGTGATCTAAATGCTTATTTTAATTATTATATTGTTTATTCTTGGTATCTTATTATTATTATTCGCTAAGATATAAACAAAATATGGTTTTATTATTATTAGAATAAGAATTTTGAAAAAAAAAAAACATTAACAATGCTAAGTATGTACAAAAGAATTTATTGTAAAAAATCTTTAGCCAACATCTTAAGGGATGTTAGAAATTGAAAAGTAAATAAAAAAAGTAACTTAAAGTAGTCACCCTTTAAGTTGTAGATCAGACACCAAAGTAGCACTGACCAGCCTTGAGGTAACCACCAATTTGGACTTTAATAGTTATATACATGAAACATTCTTTGATGATAGAAACTAAAGAAATCCTGCCATTTCAATCAAATAAATTTCATGGACTCAGATATAATCAATGAGGATAAGGAAAAATTATTCATGTGGAAACTTTTACAATGATTAATAACTTAATGGTGTCATCAACTTCTATAATGATTCAGAGTCTGTATTAAAGAGTTGCTGGTGTTGTTTAGCCCTGGGTCATTTGCTCAAGCAAAAATATGATCAATCATTTTATTTTCAGACAATATATACAGTACAATCATATTCAGTATGCCTCCCCGTTTGTAAGATGCTAGGGTGTGAGTTAAGTGAGAATTTGGCTGTCATTTCTTGCAGCTCTTGTGATCACATAGAGGCATCTTCTTTGATTCATGTACCAAAGTACTGTAGAATGGCAAAGAGGGTTGAGTGGAAGGCTCTCAGTGTTAAGCTAATCCCTATAGGTTTTATCAAAACAACTTTGTTTTTCATCCCTTGGGGGTGGGGTGGTGGTGATAAAACAAACACCAGTCACATTCTGCTACTGATTACTCTACCCATACAAATTTGTCATTTTGGTTGCTTGTTACAAGGGCATGTTTTTTCTTATAATCTTTTAGTCAAGAGGGAAGACAGTGTCCACGACCCCTATAGGGCCTTTTAGACTGTCTCAAAGGAGGGAAGAAGCTATTCTCAGATAAGAGATCTGGTCTGAATGATTTCAACAGAATGGGGGTTCATTAAAGGTACTCAAAGTGCCAGATGGTGGTGTTAAGCTGGGTGACAGATCAAGTCTACAAAACAAGTAAACCATGGTCGGATCTAATCTCAAAACACCAAGAGATGGAACAAATACTGGTAGGCATCTAGCCTGATTTTTCTTAATAATTCTACCAACCTATCTTCTCAGGTTACTCTTTTACTTGTTTCAGTCATTTGACCGTGGCCTATTATTCTATCAGTCTCTTTTGCTGAACCGCTAAGTTACGGGAACGTAAACACACCAGCATCGGTTGTCAAGCAATGTTGGGGGGATGGACAAACACAGACGCACAAACATACACACACACATACACATATATATACATTGGGCTTCTTTCAGTTTCCATCTACCAAATCCACTCACAAGGCTTTAGTCGGCCTGAGGCTATAGAAGACACTTGCCCAAGGTGCCATGCAGTGAGACTGAACCTGGAACCATGTGGTTCGTAAGCAAGCTACTTACCACATAGCCACTTCTTTTTCCTTGATTCTAAAATAATGGAAGGCAAAGTTGACTTCTGTAACATTTGAACTTAAAGTACAGAGTTAGAACAAATACAATGAAACATTCTATCCAACAGCACAAACAACTTTGCCAGTCTTATATCATCAATAAGTAGGAGGAGACATTTATGAGTCTTTTTCCTCTTATTTAAGAATAAGGAATAGGTTTGATGTAAAAAATTAAATTTTCACATGCACACACACACATGCATACATACACATACATACACATACATACACATACATACACATATGATGGTCAACTGAAAAGTTCACAGGCTGACCAAGATACTTTCATGGAATGTGGTCAAATGAGATCTATTTTTCCAACATAGTCTCCCTTGCAGTCCACATGCTAGGATCCCATTGGTGAAGGAGCTTTCATCCTGAATGCTGCTAGGTGTTTTCTGTATTGAGCATCTCTGGATTTCATCTGTTGACATTCTCTCTCACTGTGTGTGTGTATATATATATATATATATTATATATATATATAATATATATATATATATACAACTAATGTAGGATAAAATTTTCTTTTCCGAAAAAATTTTTTATCAATGGCCAGCATATTAAAAAATACCTTTAAAGGTTAAATTTATAAATAACTTATAAAATAAGGGCAAAAGAAAAATTCTAATGCCAAATATGCCGAAAATAGACAAAATTATAAATTATAATGGTTATTGACAATTTTGTCTATTTTCGGCATATTTGGCATTAGAATTTTTCTTTTGCCCTTATTTTATAAGTTATATATATATATATATATATATATATGTGGCAAGTGGAAGATGGAATATACAAAAATTGATTAATCTTGACAATTGGTTCAACACATCTAGCATCGATACTTCATGGGTGGGACACTCAAAAACTGGTTCAGCAGCATCCAGTAGTTTAGATGTATCTCATCAGGTGATAAACAGATAAAACTCATTAAAATAATAGTTCTGCAATGCAACTTCTCATTTTGTAGAAAGAAAAACAACCAGACAGAGGAAATATCTTCATTTGCAAAGATGGGGAAAAAAGAGAAATGACCACGCAATACAGTGAGAAAAGTATTAAAAATGACCGTTAACAAATACGGATGTAAACATAACGATCTCTGTGAAAGTGACAGTGCTTTACTAGTAAGCTACCAGTCATAAACCATTCATTTTATTATCCTATATATATATATATATATATATATATATGAAAGAAGGTTTGAAAATGCAATTTTAAAAGGTGTTTATTCACTTGACTTTTATTTTCCCTATAAACTGTTTTAACATTTTTCTTATTATTATCAAAGAATGTATAAATGTATTGTAATATTTTGTGACAACCAGTATTTAACACAAAAAAGTTTTTACAAAGCTTTTACATTTTACTTTTGACAATCTTTTTCTAAAAAAGTGAAACCAGTCAAGTGAATAAACACCTTTTAAAATTGCATTTTCAAACCTTCCTTTATATATATTTCCACTCGTGTGGTATCTTACAACTTCACTTTGTTATATATATATATATATATATATATATATATATATATATATATATATATATATGATGTACACATGCATATATTCTCATTATTTAAATGTCAATGATTCTGCAACAACTGTAATATACAACTATTTGCATCTTGTATGCAATAATGTTGTTCAAACATAAGGAATCCTTAGAATTTTTCAATTTCATAATTTTTTCTGAAGTGAGAGTGTTGAAGTGTAAAAGTTATTAACTATAAGTTTAAGGTAAGAAGTATGTTAGATGCAAAAAGAATTATATTTTCTTATATTTAGTGTAAATGTCAATAATTCTTTAAAAAATAAAACCTGTCAGATATTACAAATGTAGTTCAACTGCAAAGAAACCTTCAGGGTCATCTAAGCTTTAATATTGCTGTTTTCTCCTCAGGGATAGTGGTGTAGATGTCTAATATCCGCATCAGTTTTATATTTAGATAGAAGCATGCAGTAGCCTGATATTGTTTCAACAACTAATGTAGGAGAACTCTGTTGGTCCAACGTGTCAAATGCAGGTATGTAGTGCAAAACCTGTTGCAACAGCATGATCCTTGAAATAAAATGCTTGTTGCCTAGGTAGCTTGGCCATGTACCCAGAATATACTGAATCAGGGTACCTAAGGTAGGTTGAGTAACCACGGCGACACACTCATTGTCTCATATCTTGATTTTTGTTAACTATGTATTTCTCACACTTGTAGTTGGTTTATTAGCAAGTTGGAAGCTGTGCTATAATGACAGCAGAGGTTTCCCTCACTTGCTACAAAGATCATTATTACGCACCCAAATTATTTCAATTTTATAGTTTGGTTGTAGTAAATACTATCATCAATGGACATTTGGGGTCTAGAATTGGGATCAAGTGTTCAGATCCCACAATAAATGTTAAAATTGTGTGTATGTGTGCGTGTGGACCAAATTTGAATGTTAGAAATGGAAAAATCCTCTGCCAAATACTCAAGGACCAGGTGACAGATGAAGTCAGCAACCCAAATACAGGAATAATGACCCCAACAGGCTTCCATACAGCTTATGTCTTTTTCTCTTTTCTTTTCTATTATCTGCTTTATTGGTTTCAGGTCATTTATTGGCTCCTTACTACGGCAGCAACTTCAAAGGTTTAGTCAATCATATCAATTCCAGGATTTGTTTTTGAGTTTGACGCTCATGATCTCTGTTTGTTGCACTGCTAATTTAAACATAGACACATGAATCTACACACACACATGATGGGCTTCCATATACCTTATACTCTTTTTACTTGTTTCGGTCATTTGACTGCGGCCATGCTGGAGCACCGCCTTTAGTCGAGCAAATCGACCCCGGGACTTATTCTTTGTAAGCCCAGTACTTATTCTATCAGTCTCTTTTCCGAACCGCTAAGTGACGGGGACATAAACACACCAGCATCGGTTGTCAAGCAATGCTAGGGGGACAAACACAGACACACAAACACACACACACACACACACACACACACATATATATATATATATATACATGTATACGACAGGCTTCTTTCAGTTTCCGTCTCCCAAATCCACTCACAAGGCATTGGTCGGCCCGGGGCTATAGCAGAAGACACTTGCCCAAGATGCCACGCACACTAGGCATTGGTTGACATGAGGGTATAACAGAAAACACTCATCCAAGGTGCCACTTAGTAGGCATGAATCTGAAACCATGTGATTGTAAAGCAAATTTCTTAACCATGTAGCTATGGCTATGTCCATCAAATTTCTCTCGTAAATCTTTGGTTGACCCAAGTCTATGATAGAAGAAACTTACTCAAGGTGTTACTTTGTGGGATTGATCTTGAAACCTCTTAGTTGGGATGTGAACTTCTTAATCGTATAACCATGTCTGCAAATGCACCTGAGCACACATACACATACATGCGCACATGTATCCGTGCACACACACACACATGTGAAATGTGTACATTTGTGTCTTGTTCCTAACATATGAGAAGATTCTTTTAATGAGAATGTGGACACTAAATCATTCAGCAGTTCATTATGACAGAAAGAGTAAAAAAAAAAAGAAATGTAAGAAAAAAAAGAGAGAAAAAAGTAAAAATAACAACCAAATAAAGAACATAATTACCTGCCAACTACAAAATGACTGAATGTTGAAGAAGAATTTCAGTAATCATTAGCAAGATTTAATATCTTGATTTTAGCTGCAGAGAAATTACAATATCACACACACAGAGTAAAACAATTGCTATTACAACTGTTGTTGCAAATTATCTAATTCTTGGCTCATGCCATATTTTAAAAATAAATGAAGAGTAATAAAAAAAAAATGTTTTTTCATTTTTTTTGTGTTTTCTCCATAAATTTGAATCATGTTGGATGTAATGGAATTAGGGAGCTTCATTAATATAGTTCTTGTAGGTTTATTAATCCTTCTAGGAGTCCATAAGGTGGTTGCTTAATTTCAGTTTTATGAGCTATTATCATCATCAGCTTTCAATGTCTGCTTTTCCATGCTTGCATGGTCAGCTAGGTCATTAAAATGCACATGAGAAATATCATTAATGCCAAACAGAATGTAAGCTTATTAGAGGTAACTTTAATCCAAACTTGGTCCTCATGTATTCTTAAAGTCTCCATTGGTTAGGGCTGACAATCTATCAGTTCTCATATCATGGTACAGGTCTAGACAAGAGGTTTGCTTTTTTTGAAAACTCTCAGTTTCTCATGCATGCAAATCTCTTTTCACCAATGTTTACCAAAGGAAAGCAAAGCTGCTTCATCTTGGCAACAATGTTATCACAAGTGTTGCTGTCAGAATTGCAGACTACCAAAAAAGGTACCACAAAGCCACTCATCTGATGCTATATCAAGCTATTGCCCTGGATTGGTACTTTTTTTTTCAGTGCCAAAATGCTGAAAGGCAAATTTGGCCTCAGTGGAATTGAACTCAGAGTCACAAAAAATTCAACAAAGCATTTTAGCCAATATCCTAATAACTGTGACAATTCCAGATAAACAAATTGAGGAATATAAAAAAAATGTGACCAGAGAAACAATAAATCACCTCTTTTAGCTAATAACACAAACATGATAGTTAAAGATATTCCCCACTTGGCTATTTTAACCATTCATCATCATCAAGTATTATCTGTTTTCGTCTTCTTAAATATCACGTATCATCATCTTGGCCTTTCTTGTTCTGTCTTAACACATTGTATTTTAGTCAGTCTGATTTCCGACATAATCCATCCACATACTTCTTGGTATCCCATTCCTCTTTTCCCATTCATTCTGTCTTGCATTAAAAATTCCTAATAAACCATGTTTTCTAATTAAGTGTCCAAAATATTTTCGTTTTTTTTTTTTTGATGGTATCTAATATAAAAAGTATTTTTCCTTTTCCCCATTGGATTTCTGTTCTCTCCATGATATTCTTGAAATGCTCACTTTGTAATCTATTTGATAATATCTTTATTCCTTATATTATAGGTTAAAGTTAGTGGAAATATATAACATACGAAGGGGGGGGAAGTTATGATTAATCTCCAGGTCAGCTCTGACTTATAATTAAAGCCATTCCAATCAGTCATGACTATCACATCATTTTTGTAATATAGTGTACTTAGAACTATTATCCAATGTGTTCATCCATCTTAAAGAGTGATATGAGGGAGATGTGACTTATTTCTAACAGGTCCAGGGATTGATGAACAATAGAGTGCCAGCATACTGTCCTCTTAAAAATTAATTCCATTAGCATGTGTGTCATATGATGAGTCCTTTAACACTTTGTGTGATAGGGGGCACCACTGATAAGTCTGTCTTCTTGTAGTGCATCTTTTAAAAAATCAACCTAATGAAAACTGTTTCTCCCCAAGATTTACCCACATTAGAATTTGAAACTTACCGTTGCAAGTTAACATACCACTTGATATTTTTATAGTGTTGTAACCACTTCCTGGAGTATTGGAGTATGAGTTGTTTCTACTGTGCACCACTGGTTTACAGCTGGGTGGACTTAGCCATGACACTTAACTCTGAAATTTCTATGGGTACAACACAATATAAGGTAATAAACTACTACTATCACCACTAACTAGTTGTTTGGAATTCAGATCCTGTATAACTGATCTACCAAAAGGTCACTCTCGTTGACCATTTGAGATCTCACTCTCACAACTAAACATTTATTGAAAACTAACTAACGTACTCAAGAAGACCCAGTCACCTCAGCAGAAGTGTTTAGGCTGTACCCCCTGGGGAAGAGGACTGGCCTGCTGGTGCCACATAAAAAGCGTTTGTGCTGGCAGCGTGTAAATGCACTCATACCAGTGCCATGTTAACAGCACCCAGCACACACTGCAAAGTGGTTGGCATTATGAAGGGCATCTAAGCCAAATCAGAAACCAAGCCAAATCAGCCTGGAACCTGGTGCAGCTCACAAGCTTGCCCACTCTGGTCAAACCGTCCAACCCATGCCAGCATGGAAAACAAACATTAAAGGATGATGAGGATAACTCAATTCCTGACCTTCTATGGAGAGTTCACATGCTCACCACTTTTAGCATTTTATGGAGAACTTATTCTTACAGATGACGATCTATTGAGAGCTTACTCCTCCCACATTGTTTACTGAGAGCTTGCAACCCCACCACATCTGACCAGCAACTGAACAGTTTACAAGCAATTATTTGGGTGACAGAGTACCATTATCTATCTATGCTGTATTATTTACTAAGACACATCATCTATGTTGTAATTGTCAAGTCCACCACTAAGTAATAAATGAATAGTTGGCTGAGGCACCTTCATTCACCATCCTCAGTAATAGTAGCAATGAGGTTACAGAATAATTGTTTCATTGCTATGTTGTGCTGAATTCTAGTCCTTTCATGGACCTGGTGTAGACAATGAGAAACTCTTCCCTCATTACATCACTTACAGATTAAATTTTCAATGAAATACTTTCAATATAATGAATTATTATGTGCAACATTCAACCTGTAGTTTCCTACTTATTTATGTTCATCCTGTGC
Organism: Octopus sinensis; assembly: GCF_006345805.1. Lineage (NCBI taxonomy): Eukaryota > Metazoa > Mollusca > Cephalopoda > Octopoda > Octopodidae > Octopus > Octopus sinensis. The sequence continues at coordinate 120,842,505 of NC_043001.1, read as the reverse complement.
CAGCTACTAGTTTGGGAGGCACTGTTCCTCCTGTGTTTAAATTCTTTATTTTATGTATTAATTCTGCAGCTGGGGGATTAATAGTGTTGTTGATTGCAGGTTTACAATGGGCCAATTACTGGCTCATTGCATCTTTCATGGTAAGAGCAACAAGGAAATGGTTGTGACTTAGTGCAGAACAAATATTGCTTTAAAACTGCAGTTTTATGATTTTCTAAGTGAGATTTTTATGGTAAAATATATTCACTTAGACATGAAAAGGTGCAAATATATACAACAGGAAAGTTTCACACCTATGTATGTATGATTTGTGAAGTGACTTAAGGGTCTAACATTTTGTATAAAAACACCTTAATTCTTTTACTCGTTTCAATTACTGAACTACTGTCAACCAAGGCAGCACTGCCTTGGTTATGTTTTGGCAAGAATTCACACTTAGAGTAGAGGATACAGTCACAGTCTAACATGTTTAACATTCAAACTGTGAAAATCCTGCCATTATTAAAAGATGCTGCTATTTGTTCAAGCCAACCACACCTGGCCTTAGTGGCAAGCAAATTCTTCTCTCTCCATCAAACCACATTAATTTTAATTTCATTATTTTTACATGAATATATCGATATATAGAATACTAAAAAAACTAGAAGCAAAACATCTTAATAGGAATTCTTAATTCTTAATTATCACACATGTAGAAAGAAAGGACAGGATGGTTGTTGTTATAGTTTTTCATTCCCAATTATTGAATTGCTGTTAATTAAAATGTTGTTTAAAAATTTAAAAATCAGTTGCTAACTTATTCATAGAAGTACAAAGAAATATAATAAAATAGCACAGAAAACACAAAATATGTATATTTTTTTCATTCTTTTCATAACTGTTAATATTAACAAAAAAAATAAGATGAAACTTCCACTATTAATTATGTTCCCAATAGAATATAAACGCATAGTTTATATTCCTATAGAGAATTTCCAATTATGTTACTTCTAAGATATCGTCACCCACCACAACCCTCACCACCACTACTGCTTTTAGTAATTTTATTAAAAAATCCTCACTATGAATACAATAACCTGCAACCAATGATTAGGTCTTTACAGAAGTACTAGTACCTCCACTACCAGTGCACAGTGATTATATGTCTGCTAAAATTTCATTGCTAGCCACAGTTATTAATTATGTATTTTATAATTCATAATTCACTGGTTATGTCTCAATGACATTACTCCATGACCACTGGTTGTATATTGAGATCAAAAACACCAACCATCTATCAAAAGATCGTATCCACCCCACTGACCATATACGAAGGGCTCATATCTTCGCAGCTAACACCACTCAACATCTACAGAGAGCTCACCACTGTCACCATCATTGACCCTTTACTGAAAGTTCATATCCTCAACATCACTCCCCCAGCCATCTGCATCACCCAACACCTCTCAAGAGCTAACATTTTCACCATCACCCATCTACTGAGGGGCCTTTCCCACACCACCACCACTTCCACCACTGACCATCTACCAAGAACTGACATCTATACCCCCACTCTCCATCTATCAAAGAGTTCATTCTAATTTTTTTTGGAGTTTCAAAAGTACCAACATCCAACTTCCATCCATATTATATCTCTCAAGTTATATTGCTTCGATAATTTATAGATTATTTCAAAAACTCTGAGTAGAACTCATTAAAATTTCAGTTTTCCTTTGGTGGTGTTTTCTTTAATAGACACTACACTACAAAAACTAATAAACATCATTAATCTAGTAGTAGACTGGCGAATTTAATCTAAGCTCAACATATTGCAAACTACTGTTGGACCCAATTTCTCCTTTTCCTGCTACTTTCAGTGATGACTTGCTATCTTCAGTTACTCTTCAAATATTATCTATGTATAGTTGGACTGACCCAGGCCCTTGAAACTTAAGATTTCTCTTGTTTAAGGATACAGTGTAATCTACTGATCCTTAACCCTGCAGGTTAACATTCTGAAAAAGGGACATGCTGAATCTCTCCCATGCATCAATCTCCACACTGGCTATTTCAATGGTTAATTGCATGTATTTCAGGCCATTAGAATAGGTATCATATCTCTGTGTCAGAAGAGATGATCAAAAGTGATGGGATGAGCATCTACACATAAAACAATGCCTCAAAAAAGTCCTAACTCATACCAGTATGGAAAAGCGAAAGTAGTGATGATGATGATGATGATAGTAGGGTGTATCAACTAATTTTCAGGTGTCTCCCTTGTATTTGTTTGGTTCATTTAACTGTTTCACACAAAATTGCCCTGGTTTCATGATAGGTTCCATGATACAAACTTCCTGTTTTAAATTATCTAAATTAAAAACTCCCATCAAAATTTCATGTTAAATTAAATTTCAAACCAGCTTAATGACAGATATTTTACTAAATACCTTATTATTTTTTAAATTAACTGAAAAAAATAAAAAGCAGTGTATTTCTAAAGAAATATAGTAACAAAAGGACTAAACATTATTCAACAATGTTTACCTTTCCATACTTTATGGGCTGCCACATAAAATGGAAGATAAGAAAGTTCGTTTTCGGCACTTGATGCTTTGGGAACCAGACAAAAATTGCTTCAGCTTGGCTGGGATGTGTTACCCCACCCTCAATATTCCCCAGATATTGCTCCTTCAGATTTCCACTTATTCTGGTCTCTGCAGAATATTCTTAATGGTAAAAATTTCAGTTCCTTGGATGATATAAAAAGATACCTTGATGAATTCTTTGCCATGAAACCACCTCAATTCTGGGAAGAGGGTATTTTCAAGTTAAAGAAAAGCTGGAGATGCATTGTGCAACAAAATGGTTCACATTTGGTTGATTAAAAATGTAATGGAAAGTATTTATTGACCTTTTTCTTTCCTTTAAAAATCAGCACAAACTTTCCAGACAACCCAATATTATTAAATTTACAGGTAAACTGAGTTAATTTCTTCAGAAACAACATACCCACATATGCACAAAAGTTTTGATAAAAAAAAATTTATGTGGTTGGGATGGGAAGCAAGCTTCTTGCCACATGGGATAAGTAGTGTTTTGAGGACTTGGGGTTAGCTCTGGTTGTGACTGACTTACAAGAAAATTGAATCAATGGCACATTTTGTATAGCATCTTGAACAATTTCAGGAGCAGAAGAATAGATCTGTGATAAGATTTTCTTTGAAGTGCTGGCTGTTATTCAACAGTGTGATGTACAAATGCGTACAGAATTTCAATCTTGCAATGAGGAAATGGTAGTTGGAATAAGGTAGAAAAAGAATTAGAAACAACCTTTAAAGTTGATAGTTCTGGTTGTGAGTGATCTGTCACAAGCAGATAATTGCAACAAATAGACATAAGACTTAACCCTGCTGGATTTGCCTCTAATCTAACTTACAAGTGTATGGAACCTACCTGAGGTTGGTCATACGGGAAAAGCTAAATACATGTGATCAGCAGAGTGAGTGCTTAGAAGGAAAAGAAATTTAAAAAAAACAAAACAAGAAGTAATAACAAAAATAAAACTGCACCAGTTCTTTTTTACTTCAATGTTAAAATCAAAAAAATACTAAGAATACATAAATAAAGCATGAATTATTTAAAAATCTAAAATATTTAACAAAAAATTGTGATTCTTACCAGATTTTCGTCGTAAGAAACTCATTTTCCTTGTTTCTGGAAAATAAAATAAAAAAGTGAAAGAAAATCTTGTTAAAATTTTTATGCACTTTTCTGAAATGAGAGAAAAAAATTAAATATTTTTTGTTCTTTCAAGAGATGTATCAGTTAAATTGCTAGTTACATCCTCATTGTATGTTGAATATGAAGAAGTCATACAAATTTATTCAACCCTCTACAAGTACATAATTTAAAACTTAACTAACACCATATGAAATTTAACTGAAGGGTGAAAGATAACAAAGAAAAAAGTCACTAAAAGAATAAAAAAGAAGAAATAATAATGGAATAATTTTACATTTTGAATTACATTTGTTATGGAAATCATTTTTCACTTGCAGCAATAATACTTTAAGCGAATATAATTCATGTAATAAATTTATTTATTAGATGAATATATTAAGGAAAGGGTTGTTGCTGTTGTTATTGTTTAACCCCAGGTTAGCTCTGATTTTGTAGACCTATGATCGAAGTTTTTCCAGCCATGACCATCCTACATTTTAAAAAAGTTCTAGGACCTTATTATCTAATGTTTCCTTTTAATACAGAAGACATGTTTTTTTTTTATTTGCGTGGTCTAGATGAAGAAATTGTGCCCATGGCCTTTACAAGTTCTATTCAAGGCTTGTCATTGAAACCATTAATGATTTGAAGGAGATTTGGCAGCCAAATATTATAACCAAATCTCCTTCAAATCACTACCCCACTATTTTAAATGGTTAGTTGATGCAAAAGGCAAGGAAGCCAGGTAATATGTGTTTGCTGGCCTTTTGCCATCTCCACCCAGGTACATCCAACTCACTGGTCACTCCTCTTATCACCACCCATATCAAACCTTTCATTACTGTATTTATTTTGAGATACTCTGTGTTTCTTTCAATTACCTTAAATATAACAAAGAATTTAGTAAAATAACTTAGCTAGTATTAAGAACATAAATTGTGACTAAGGTTTGATGGAAGATTTTAATTCAACACTTATGAAAACAAGACATTTGTACTCAGAGCCAGAGCTGGTTTCAGCTGGGTTGGTAACAAAAGGGTTAAGTGTATCTCCCCTCCACATTCACACTAATACTATGCCTATTTCTTCCTTTTCGGAATGTTGATCCTCTAGATACAAAGTTGTTAGCTGATAAGAGAGACAATCTCTCTTAGCTTGTGGCACACCCTGGCTGGTTTATGTGACTGAAGAGGAGATAACCACTCCAAAATGCTTGCATCTCAGTTCAAGTAGATGGTGCTGTGGCTTGATTTTGGTGTATTCACACCATTTGTCTACAGGGAGAAATTATCTTCATGACAAAACACAGTGAATGGCTTTCTGGTAGGTTCAACTATGCCTCAAACATATTTGAACTGGTGATAACTTTGTATTTAGACACATCACTGCTTAGTGCTTCCATCTTGTAATTTGACCCTCTAGAATTCCTTCCTTGAACTGACCAAGAGGAATACTAACTGTACTGTTCTCACTCATCTTTGAGAGCTTATAGCAACTATGAGCACATTTATTTCCCCTAAATGATCAAAAATAAAAATAAAATCATAGGCATAGGAGTGGCTGTGTGGTAAGTAGCTTGCTTACGAACCACATGGTTCTGGGTTCAGTCCCACTGCATGGCACCTTGGGCAAGTGTCTTCTACTATAGCCTTGGGCCAACCAAAGCCTTGTGAGCGGATTTGGTAGACGGAAACTGAAAGAAGCCTGTCGTATATGTGTGTGTGTGTGCGTCTGTGTGTGTGTTTGTGTGTCTGTGTTTGTCCCTCCAGCATCGCTTGACAACTGATACTGGTGTGTTTATGTCCCCGTAACTTAGCGGTTCGGCAAAAGAGACCAATAGAATAAGTACTAGGCTTACAAAGAATAAGTCCTGGGGTCGATTTGCTTGACTAAAGTAGTGCTCCAGCATGGCCACAGTCAAATGACTGAGACAAGTAAAAGAGAAAGAGTAAAGAGTATTGTGCCATGCGTACCATAGAATTTAAGCTATTCTAAATACCCTGCAATATGTTTTCTAATGCATTTGCTTAGTCAGTTGGGGTCAACAACCAACTCTGATCAAAATAAAGAAGATTCATGCAGTGAGTTTGCATCTCGAAGTAACATAAATTGATAATAATTTCAAATGTCTGTGTATTTACAATTTGTAAATATTTACCTGAGGATAAGTGGGGTTTATATAAGTCATGGACAACCTGTGGTTCACAGCACTCTCTGAATGCCATACCTAAACGAAAAAAAATTGCCTTGAAAATTTTTTAGTTGTGTGGCTTTGCCCGATGATAAAGTATATTTCTTTCAGTCTGCTTCCTGAAAAAGGTTGACCATGCCAGGTTTATATTGTATAGAGGTGCAGGCATGGCTGTGTGGTAAGAAGCTTGCTTTCCAACCTCATGGCTCTGGGTTCAGTCCCACAGTGTAGTACTTTGGGCAAGTGTCTTCTATAGCCATGGGTTGACCAAAGCCTTGTGAGTGGATTTGGTAGACGGAAACTAAAAGAAGCCCATTGTATGTATGTATGTATGTATGTATGTATGTATGTGTGTATATATATATATATGTGTGTGTGTGTGTGTTGTGTGTGTGTATATATATGTGTATATATATATGTATATATATATATATATATATATATATATATGCATATGTATGCGTGTGTCTATCACCACTGCTTGATGGGTTTATATCCCTGCAACTTAGTGACTCATCAAAAGAGACTGATAGAAAAAGTACCAGCCTTAAAAATATAAGTAACAGCTATTGGGTTGATTCATTTGATTAAAAGTTCTTCAATGCAGTGCTCTAGCATGGCTACAGTCTAATAACTCAAACAAGTAAAAGATAAAAGATATATGTTCTTCAGCATGGTGAAGCACTGATAATGATGATTATGATTTGGCTGTCATTGCAGCTGCAGCCATCAGTTACTGGGGGTTCATGGGAGTGGAGAAAAGGTCAATGTAATTAATTAATATCTTGCCCACCCACACAAATTACTGGGCTTATGCTTAAGTTAAGACCAATTATTATTATCATTTTTCAAATATTTTTTTATGGTGCAGTACTTCAATGTTGATTATATTTTAAGAAAGTATTTGTGGAGAGTGAGCAAGTAATTAAAGCCAAATATGTCATCTATTTTTTGGCCATGAAGAGTAAGATTACAAATTTCTAGGATGTAATTTTAGCCAGGTTATAGACATTTGGCAATGTTTTATATATCTATATCTATCAATCTATCTATCTATAACTATCTATCTATCTGTCTATATATATTTATATCTATCAATCTATCTATCTATATATATTTTTATCTATCTATCTATCTATCTACCTATCTATCTATCGATCTATATCTATCTATCGATCTATCTATATATATTATATGTATTTGAGTTTGGTAGGTGATGAGAAATTGTGTATTATAATAATGAGTGGAGTGTGTTTTAGGCCCAGAATTATTGGTAGTTGTACCTGATCACCTGCCAACTAAGATAACTGGTTTCCCAGACACACACAGCTTTGTTAAAACATTTGAAAGCAAAGATGAAATTTAATATGTACGAGACATTTCCAGGTTACAAAGTAAATTTTACTGTTGCTGGCAGGTTGTATTTCTATGGCAAAACAAAATGGAAAAAAGGGGGTGCAACAAACATAAGGACGAATCATATGAACAGTATGAAGTCATGATACAAGGTCTTTTTCAACTCAACTATAATCATCAACAAAAACACATACATACATGCATGCATATATAGATACATTACATACATACATACGTAATACATACAGACATACATGCAGAATACACTTACATGTACCCACATCATCATCATCATTTAATGTCCATTTTCCATGTTGGCATGGGTTGGACAGTTTGACTGGAGATGGTAAGGCCAAGGCCAGGGGCTGCTTCAGGTTCCATTGTCTATTCTGGTATGGTTTCTATGGTTGAATGCCCTTCATAATGTCAACCACTTTACAGAGTGCATTGGGTGCTTTTTTATGTGGCACCAACACCTGTGCTTTTAATGTGGTATCATCACAAATGCTTTTTTATGAAGCACCAGCACTGGTATCAATTCTGCTGTGACAGATGGGTCTTCTTGAACACAGCCAGGGTCAGATATCTCAATTCTTTGTTATCTCCTAGCAAAATCACATCTAACAAAATCAGAATAAAGCTTTCTGGACAATAACAACATATGCATTCAGATGATTCCTGAAGATGAATCAATCGCTGCATAATGTGTGCTCTTTTATCAGCTGATAATTCCATATATTTACTATATATCAATGTCCATTACAGTATCTCAAATGCCAAACATTAGATGAAATTACTAAATATTTCATCATTCATATACCATAAAAGATTATATTAATTAACTTCATTATAAATACCTAGCAAATAGTTAGTGCTTATCTTTATATCAAAACATATTCAGAAAAATATTGAATTTCAACTTTGTATTCAGACTTTTGACCAATGACTGTTGGTGATCTGCATCGACAAAAATTATGCAGTGACATTTATGAGTTTGGTTAAGTTTATATTCTGTGGATAAGAGGAGGAATCTGACATTTCAAGACTGTCAAGATGAATGTTGGCCTTGAAAGAGAAATAAAAAAGAGAAAAAGAAATCATCAAGAAAAAATCTGTCACAGCTGATGGACAATATCCCAAATATTCCTGTAGCATATGAACTTATAAAACTTAATAACCTTCATCATTATATGTCTGTCTGTCTGTCTGTCTATAAATAAGGCACAGGAATGGTTGTATGGTAACATATACACCTAGTAACCATATGGTTCCAGGTTCCATCCCAATACCCAGCACCTTGTGCAAGTGTCTTCTGTTATAGTGGCAGACTGACTAATGCTTTGAGAGTGAAATTAGTTGATACTAATTTCAGTTATACAGCATAATGCTTTGTGTAAGTATTTTTGCTATAGCCATGCACTGACCACATATTCGTGTGTGTGTGTGTGTGTGTTTTTCTGCTCATGCTGCTTTGTCTTGACATCATATGATAGTTGTAAATGAGTGACGACAGTCATTTACAATCTTTTGTGGAGAAATGTTCAGCCTTTGTGCAGTTAATGCTCAAAGAACTAGGGTAAATTTTCGTGATAGAAGGAGCATCTAGCTTTAGAAAATCAATGCATTTGATTTTCTTGATACATTTTGCATCAAATGCAAAATGCATGAACAAATTTTTTTCACTCATGCAAGCATAGAAAAGTAGGCATCAAAACAATGATTATGATACTATTCCTCTCTACTTTAGGTGAAACACCTGAAACTTTGGTGGAGAGTCTAGTCAATTACATTAACCTAAGTATTCAACATGTATTTTATTGACCTTGAAAGAATGAAAATCTAAGTTGACTCTTGTGATATTTGAACTCAGAATGTAAGGAGCTGGAAGAAATACTACTAGGCATTTTGTCTGATGTTCATATGTTGATAATGATGACTGACATTATATAGTACATTATATAGAAATATATATATACACACATATACATATGCTGCATACAAGAGGTAAGGTGGAGAGGAGCTTCAGTCAGGGTCCTCACAGGCAAGGTACATAGGTATAAAATCTGGCATGGTAATAGGGATGGAGTAGGGGGTGTAGGCATACTCCTTGCAGAGAAATGAGTGGATAAGGTCAAAAAGGTTGTCAGGGTATGTGATAGAGTGCTTAAGCTCAGGCTAGTCTTGCAGAATAGTATAGCTACAATTATCTCTGCCTATGCCCCATAAGCATGACTACCAAACGATCAGAAGGACCACTTTTATGATACCTTTCTACAGGCTACCTCAAAGATGAGTGGCAATGATCTCATATTTGTGGCTAGAGATTTTAATGGGCATGTCAGATGGCAATCTGCTGTCTTCAGTGGTGTACACAGGGGCCATGGAATTGGTTCCTGAAATGTGCGAACCAAAGAACTGAAGTATTTTGTGTGTGAGAGAATTGTGATGTTACAGGAGAAAAATGTGTCTGCATGGATGATGGTGTACTTGCTTTTAATGATTCTGCAAAGAAAGAGGCTTGGAGAAACCATTATGAAAGGCTGCTGAATGTGGAGAATGAATGGAAAGAGGAGAGCCTGCCAAGTGTTGACCCAGTAGAGGAACCAGCTATCCAAATAGACAGCACCCTGGTAGATAAAGCAATTAAAGATATGAAGTCAGGAAAAGTCCCCAGCCCATCAGGAATCACTGCTGAGTTGCTTAAAATATCTGGTGGTGTGGGTTATGGCCTAGTCACCCGTATTGTAAGCCAAGCAGTTCACGGAGGAGTCATACTTAATGACTAGCATAGCAGCACTATGGTTAACTGTTACAAAGGTAAAGATGATGCTTTAGCTAGAAGTAACTACAAGGATATCAAACAGCTGGATCAGGTGATGAAGGTCACGGTCAGGGTCATAGCCCAACTAATTAGGGAGAGAATCTGCTTAGATGAGATGCAGTTCGGTTTTGTGCCAGGTAGAAGCACACTGATGCTATATTCCTGCTATGGCAACTGCAGGAGAAATACCTAGCCAGAGATAAACCCCTACACTTGGCTTTTGTGAACTTGGAGAAAGCCTTTGACAGGGTCCCCCGATCCCTTATCTGGTGGGCGATGCAGAAACTGGGGATTGATGAGTGCTTAATAAGAGCTGTACAGGCCCTGTGCAGGGATGCCATTAGTAAGGTTAGGTTTGGCAATTAGTGAAGAATTCCGGGTAGAAGTAGGTGTCAGCCCCCTCTTATTCATCGCAGTCCTCCTGGCAATAACAGAGGAATACAAAACAGATTGCTCCCTGGGATCTTCTCTATGCTGATGACCTTGCTCTCATAGCAGAATCACTACCAGAACTAGAGAAGAAAATTCAGGTGTGGAAGCAAGACTTAGAATCGAAAGGCCTTAGAGTCAATCTTGCAAAAACTAAGGTCCCAGTAAGGAGAAAGGCAAACACATCACAAACCCCTTCAGATAGATGACCCTGATTGATCTGGGTCATTGCCAGTGCTGCCTGACTGGCTCCCTGTGCTGATGGTATGTAAAAAGCACCATCTGAACATTGTTGATGCCAGCCCCCTCGTCCTGAATGGCTCCTGTACCAGATGCATGTGAAAAGCTCCATGTGAATGTGGCCGATGCCAGTGCCACCTGACTGGCTCCCATGCCGGTGGCATGTAAAATTCACCACAACACTCCTGGAGTGGTTGGCGTTAGGAAGAGCATCCATCTGTAGAAACTCCAAAAGATGTACCCAGTGTAAGCTATGGACACATAAAAGGTGCAGCAACATCAAAGGAAGGTTAACCAGGAAGATAGCTTTCGTGTGCGGCAGATGTACAGGGTCAAAAAACACTGCAGATGCTCAGAAAACTGATTCCATCACATGCTAGGGAAGAAACTAGAAGTAGTTGATAGCTGTTGTGGTGGTGGATGCTCAGAGAATGTTGCCACTAGAATAAAAATAGCCTGGGTAAAGTTCAGAAAGCTCCTACCTCTACTGGTGACAAAAGGCCTCTCACTCAGAGGGAAAGGTAGAATGTACGATGCATGTGTGTGAACTGCCATGCTTCTCAGCAGTGAAACTTGGGCCATGACTGCTGAAGACATGCGTAGGCTCAAAAGAAATGAAGCTAGTATGATCTGCTGGATGTGTAATGTCAGTGTGCACATATGACAGAGTGTAAGAGCTCTGAGAGAAGAGTTGGACATAAGAAGCATCAGATTTGGTGTGCAAGAGAGACGGCAGTGCTGGTATGGTCATGTGCTACAAATGGATGGAGAGAGCTGTGTGAAGTATCACTCCCTAACAGTGAAAGGAACCCGTGGAAGAGGGAGACCCAGGAAGACATGGGATGAGGTGGTATCTCCAAACGTTGGGCCTCAGAGAGGCAGTGACGATAGACTGAAACCTCTAGAGATATGCTGTGACTGAGAAGACCTGGAAAGTAAAGTGAGATCACAGCCATAGCCTACACCATTGTTGCATAACCAGCCCACTTAAAAAAGTACCTTTGGAGCATCGGGTGACATGTCGTACTTGAGGAGACCTACTGAGTCAAGTAAATCAAAATCAAATCAAATCACACAGAAATTGTAGTTGTGGCTGATGCCAGTGACGCCTGACTGGCTTCCATGCTAGTGGCATGCAATAAGAACCATTCATGTGTGGGTTGTTGCCAGTGCTGCCTGACTGGCTCCCTGTGCCAATGGCACATAAAATGTACCATCCGAACATGGTTGATGCCAGTCCCCTCACCCCAACTGGCTCCTGTGCCGGATGCACATGAAAGCACCATCCGAATGTGGCTGATGCCAGTGCCATCTGACTGGCTCCCATGCCGGAGGCACGTAAAAAGCACCCACTACACTCTTGGAGTGGTTGGCGTTAGGAAGAGCATATCAGCTGTAGAAACACTGCCAGATCAATTTAGAGCCTGATGTGGGCTCCTAGCTTACCAGTCCCCAGTCAAACTGTCCAACCCATGCCAGCATGGAAAATGCATGTTAAACGATGATGATAATGATGATGTATGTATGTTGATAGTTACAATTATAAGTATTTTATTTTGATATGCACATCTTGTTTTGTTTTCTGTTCATCTCATTTATATAACATATATACATCTCTCTCTCTCTCTCTTTCCATCCATCTAATGTAAACAAGCATCCTCTGTAGACCTTGTTGCACTGAAATACATAATAGATATACTTGATGAATATTTACCAATATAGATCCTATTCTGTGAGTTAAATTTTACAACTGAAACTTCAGTGCTTTTGCCTAAAGAATTCTTACCCCCACAGAGACATTTTCTGAAAATTGCATCATTTCACATTAGTTTACTCATGTATCACTTTACGTCAGACACAGGTATATGAATGGATCTACTTTCTGCAAATAATCTTTGGCAATTTTCTTGCTGATGATGTGAATGGCTGTGTGATATTTAAATTGTTTCATTTCTGTTTTTACAGAAATATTGTTAGGTCCAGGGTGAATAGATATTTGTATTTTGATATGTACACTTTCATCAATTTTCTGTTTTATTTCAAGTACATTATATCCATGTTTGTATGCATGCATTTGTGTATATCACACACACACACGCACACACACACACGCACACACACACACGCACACACGTGATGAAGGGAGCAAGTTAATGCACAGCACAAACATTTAATCACTATAAATAAATCATCTGTTTTGGTAGTTTGGAAAGGCATTGTAGAACTCATCTGTCATTAACGACAGGAGAGCCCACAATGTGTGTGTGTGTGCGTGTGTGCGTGCGTGTGCGTGTGTGCATGTGTGAATATACCTATCTGTTTTTGTCTCTGTCCCCCACCACTGCTTGACAACTTGTGTTGGTTTGTTTACATCCTCATAACATAGAAGTTCAACAAAAAGAGACTGATAGAATAAGTACCAGGCTTTAAAAAATAGTTCTGGGGTTGACTTTATTTGACTAAACCCTTCAAGGCAGTGCTCAGGCATGGCTGCAGTCTAATGAGTGAAACAAATTAAAGCTAAAAGATAAACTTCAATATATATATATATATATATATACAAATATACACACATAACAGGCTTCTTCATTCCATCCATCCATCTATCTATATATGTGTACACACACACACACACACACACACACGCACACACACACACGCACACACGTGATGAAGGGAGCAAGTTAATGCACAGCACAAACATTTAATCACTATAAATAAATCATCTGTTTTGGTAGTTTGGAAAGGCATTGTAGAACTCATCTGTCATTAACGACAGGAGAGCCCACAATGTGTGTGTGTGTGCGTGTGTGCGTGCGTGTGCGTGTGTGCATGTGTGAATATACCTATCTGTTTTTGTCTCTGTCCCCCACCACTGCTTGACAACTTGTGTTGGTTTGTTTACATCCTCATAACATAGAAGTTCAACAAAAAGAGACTGATAGAATAAGTACCAGGCTTTAAAAAATAGTTCTGGGGTTGACTTTATTTGACTAAACCCTTCAAGGCAGTGCTCAGGCATGGCTGCAGTCTAATGAGTGAAACAAATTAAAGCTAAAAGATAAACTTCAATATATATATATATATATATATATATACAAATATACACACATAACAGGCTTCTTCATTCCATCCATCCATCTATCTATATATGTGTACACACACACACACATATATATATATATATAATATATATATATATATATATGTGTGTGTGTGTGTGTAAAAGTTTTAGGACAAGATAAAAATCCAAGGCTGTGAAAGATTTTAGAACATCTATAAATAGGTCTTACAGCTGTTTCCAGGATATTTATTATATCCCTTCATTGGAGACGGTGTGAGAAAATGGTTAAGCAATATTTAATTTAGATAAGATATGAAATAGAAAGTGAATGGAGGAATGAAAATAGACGTGAGATATGCAGAGATATTGCATCTGTAGATCCATTATTTAGGCAGAATGGTATATATATATATATATATATATATGAGATTCCAATACCTTGTAAGTTCCAATAGTATTTAAAATTGGTCATTCTAAATACACGGTGTTATTGAATCAAAGGTTTTATTTAAAGTGACTTATATATCCTGATGAAGGGATATATAAAATATCCTGGAAACAGCTGTAAGACCTATTTACAAATGTTCTAAAATCTTTCACAGCCTTGGATTATTATCTCATTCTAAAAAATTTTTTAGATACACATGGTGGTGCCTGACCTACGTTGGACTCCTCATTCCCATAATCACCGAACCTGGAGCTTAGCACTTACTCAGCGTTACCTGACACCTTTGGATTTTATTGACACCATTACCTCTCATAACCTCTCCATCTCTTTCATATATATCAAATACTTGCACTCATACCCATGCATGTACACATATAAAATATACATATATAGAACTTAATAATGAAAAATAATGAACCCACATACAGGGCCCAAACTAACAAAGGTGCTGACTTGCTGACCGTATTACAGATGACAGTTGAATATAAAATGATCTTAAATCAAAGCTTATTGTGTATGTGTGTGTAGAAAGTGTCCACGTTTTGTAAATATTTAATAATGACTACAGTTTGATAAACCATCAGTTTCATTTTTTGGGTAAATCTTTGAGAATTTGTAACTATGCATGTCTATGTCTTTATACACACACACACACACACACACATATATATATATGGGTGTGTGTGTGCGTGTATCATCATCATCATCATCATTTAGCGTCCGTTCTCCATGCTAGCATGGGTTGGACGGTTCAACTGGGGTCTGTGAAGCTGGAAGGCTTCATCAGGCCCAGTCAGATCTGGCAGTGTTTCTACGGCTGGATGCCCTTCCTAACGCCAACCACTCCGTGAGTGTAGTGGGTGCTTTTTATGTGCCACCCGCACAGGTTCCAGACAGAGCTGGCAAACGGCCATGAATGGATGGTGCTTTTACGTGCGACCAACATGGGGGCCAGACAAAGCTGGCAAACGGCCACGAAACGGATGGTGCTTTTACGTGTCACCGGCACGGGGGCCAGGCGAGGCTGGCAACGGACATATATATATGTATATAATAATTAAGGTAGCTTGATGCAATTTAAAACCAAAAACGGAACAAAAATCACCATCACTAAAAAGTGACTATGGGTGCAGGGAGCATCGACATTGCTAGAGATAAGAGTCAGAGACTCCTTAGTCACAGAAAGTATATGTTCTGTTTAACAGTTAAATGGAACATGTACTTATTTCTAGCAATGCTGGTGCTCCCTGCACCCTTGGACACTTTTTAGTGACAGTGAATTATATATATATGCAAACATACATTTACATTTATTTATATATATGTATGTATTTATGTATGTATGCATATGGAATCTCCTATTCCTATTCTATGAAATGTCCATTGCACACAAGTGAAAAATATTTCATTGTGTTTTCATGATAAATCTCCCTAATTTGTAATCTGAACTATTGAATTGTTGGAGGCATTCTTTGAAGTTTCTGGTTTTGAAGCCTTTGTCACTGACTCAACTATTAACTCTAGCATTGACGTTGCCACTTTTCATCATTTTATTTGCTTGACAGAACTTCAAATTTGTTGGATACTCATTTTGTATTTTTTGTAAGCCAGAATCATTTCCTTCCAACGGTTGCATTTGATCTTTATAATTTTATAAATGTTTGTTTTTATCCTTTTGACTTTTAAGTATGAATTTTTATTGATCAGAATATAAGTTATATGTTTATTCATTATTTGATTCTCTATATTATTTTTTAATCATTTAAAACAAAATATTTTATTCCTGCCTCCACTTGACTGGATTGATTTTTGGCATTTCCCTTCACACACACACACACACACACACATACAGATTTTCCAATGTCCTTGCATATTTCAAAATTGAATTTCACTCATATTATTTTAATTGGATTTTTTCTGTCAAACTCATGTAAACACAGAAAAAGGAATATTAAAATTATGGCAGACACCACTCACACACAGAGGCAAATGATTAAGAAGGTTGCTTCATAATTATGAGGTCTTTAAGCTTAGATCTCAAGTGGTAGCATCTTTAGTAATTGCTTGCTAATACAGTACTGGGTTGATCTGAGTTTTGTCAGTGAAATTGGGGAGACAGAAACTGCATGGATGCCCATCAGATGAGCTGTTTATACAATTCAAAGAGCCAGCCTTGCCTCACACGTTATCCCATGAATTATGCCTGTGGGTATATGTGGGAATAATCAGAATCAGAAGGATAATGTAGGTAGTAATGGTGCATTAAATGAACAGTGGTCTGAAATACTCAGGTACGTATGCACTACATGGTTCAGTTAGTTGAAGAATGGCAATGTCAGTCATTGAAACTGATAGACAGTCCTTTAACTAACTTTCTATTGGTGAGTGAGTGTGTATTAATTTTAATCCTTTAGATCTCTCTCTCTCTCTCATATATATATATATATATATATATATATATATATATATATATACATATACAATTTTCAAGCCTAGCCAGGCTCATGGGCCTGGTTTCCTGGTTTCTGTGGTGTATGTGTCCCCCACCCCAGCTGGATGAGACACCAGTTCATCACGGCATTACCCAAGAAACAAGAAGAAACAGTGAGAGAAAGTCGGGGCGACAGAGTACAACAGGGGTCGCCACCACCCCCTGCTGGAGCCTCGTGGAGCTTTAGGTGTTTTCACTCAATAAACACACACAACGCCTGTTCTGGGAATCAAAACTGCGATCCTCTGACAGCAAGTCTGCTGCCCTAACCACTGGGCCATTATGCCTCCATGAAATAATATAGTAAAAAGAAATGAAGTATTGATTGTCTATTCTTATTGAACTAGTATACTTTCTTCCATTTATGCAGTCTTCAGGTTCATATGGTTGTGGTGACAGTTGTGTTCATTGGTTTCAAACGTGATCAACTGTTTAAATTTTGTCCTTTATATACATTCCTGTGGATAGAAGTAGTAGTTACCTGGCTATTTTTAGAAATGATGCCATACCATTTTTCAGTGTTTATTTTTAGAAATGATGACAGCAGTACTTTTCAGAGATTTTTAATTTTTAGATATGGGGATGAGACATTTAAAACTTAAATAAGATTATCTTATATCATTGTTTATTAAGTGCTATTCTCTCAGCTTTCTCTTGATTTCATTCAGATTGTAGAGTTTATGAAATGGAAATATATTTCCTGGTCACATGTTACTAGATGGTTACTCAGTGATATTTGGCAGATTTCTGTATTTTTAATTTGTTGTCAGTGCACATGTAAGCGTTCTCATAGTACATTGCCTGTCTGGCCAACATAAAGTTCTTCACAATTTGGGCATTTGATGCAGTATTAAATTTCTGCTTTTGCAGTTCATATTTGCATTTGTGAATATGAAGGTATCTTTTTATGTCATCCAAGGAATTGAAATTTTTACTATTAAGACTATTCTGCAGAGACCTGAATAAATGGAAATATGAAGGAGCAATATCTGGTGAATATGGAGGGTGGGGTAACACATCCCAGCCAAGCTGAAGCAATTTTTGTCTGGTTCCCAAAAAAATGTGCAGTCTTGCATTATCATGTTGGAAAACAATACCCTTCCTGTTGGCCAATTCTGGATGTTTCTCTTGAATTGCTGCTTTTAACTCATCCAGTTGTGTGATGTATTTCTCAGAATTGTCTGGTTACTTGGGAGAAGCTCATAGTATAGAATTCCTTTCCAATCCCACCAGACACAAAGCAAGACTTTTTTAGGGTGAAGATCTGCTTTTGGGGTGGCTAAGGGTGGCTCATGTCGCTTACTCCAGGATCGCTTTCTCTGAACATTTCGGTAGATAATCCATTTCTCATCACCTGTCACAATTTGCTTTAAAAAAGTTGCATTTTCATTTTCTTTATAAAGCGAATCACAGATGGAAATGCGATCCAAAAGGTTCTTCTCACTCAACTCATGTGGTACCCAAACATCGTAGCGATTTGTATACCCAAGCTTTACCAGGTGCTCATGAATGACGGATTTTGACAGGTTGAGGTTTTCTGCCAATTCTCAGGTTGTGCAATGTGGGTTATTCTCAATTAATAACTTGATTTGGTCATCATCTGTAGTGGATTGTCTGCCTCATTGCTCTTTATCAATAAGGCTACAATCTCCAGCTCGGAACCTTGCAAACCACTTCCATACAGTTCTTTTGGATAAAGAAACATCACCGTAAACTGTGCATATTTCTTTGGTTGCTTGTGAGGCATTTTTCCCTTTACGAAAAAAGAAAAGCATCAAGTGCCAAAAATGAACTTTCCATTTTAAAGGGTTACAGAATTAACACAGGATATAGGAACATAAACCTTCTTCAATGAAAAGATAGCTTTAAACTGTGCTCTAAATGGAGGTGTAGTTAAATCCTATTTTATGGGCTCAACCATGTTCTAAAATAAGTTGAAAGGTAAGCTACGAACTTTCCAGACAACCCATTTTTTTTCTCTCCTTGTTTTTTTCTGTGTCCCTCTCTGTAGAAGAGCATAGGCTCGAAACGTAGGAGACTTTTTCTATTCCTGAGCGTTATACTAATACATCTGTTTGTTTTGTACACCACCTGCCTTTGTCTTTTGTTTTTTTCATGAACTCTCCCCATAAACACACATGTATATGTATGTATTTATATATACACATATATACATATATGTATATGTGTGTATATTCTGCAGTACAGAATTTTGTCAGTGAACAGGTTGTGGTCTCAAAGTGACGAAAATATTTTGACAAATTAAATTAAATTAAAATGCTGAAGTGAATTTAACAGTTTTTGTGTGTTTCTTAAATAGCTTATAAACACCTTCCACGCTGCAATTGTTTTCATTCCAGCACACGATCTCAGATCAGATCACTTGCTATGCAAGTACATCTCCGTAATATATATATATATATATATGCATATATTTATATATACACACATATATATGTATATATTTATATATGCACACATATATATGTATATATTTATATATGCACACATATATATATGTATATATTTATATATGCACACATATGTATATATTTATATATGCACACATATATATGTATATATTTATATATGCACACATATGTATATATTTATATATGCACACATATGTATATATTTATATATGCACACATATGTATATATTTATATATGCACACATATGTATATATTTATATATGCACACATATAACCGTATATATTTATATATGCACACATATAACCGTATATATTTATATATGCACACATATAACTGTATATATTTATATATGCACACATATATACATGTATATATATATATACACACACATATATATATATTTATACATGCACACATATATATATATTTATATATGCACACATATGTATATATTTATATATGCACACATATATGTGTGTATATATATATATTTATATATACACACAACATATATATATATATGCACATATATATATATGTATGTATTTATATATACACACACATATATATATATATGAAAGAAGCCCATGTCTGTCAAGTTGCTTGACAATGAATGCTGGTGTGTTTACCTCCCAGTAAATTAGCAGTTCAGCAAAAGTGACTGATAGAATAAGTACTAAGCTTACAAAGTATAAGTACTGGGGTCTGTTTGGGCGACTAAGTGCCCCAGCATGGCCACAGACAAAGGACTAAAACAAAGAAAATATATATATACATACAAATATATATACATACATGCACATACATGTACGTATATGCATAGATATATATATATATACACACACACACATATACATATATATATACATACACACAAATACATATATACATACATGTATATATACATATATCTATACACACATATATATGCATACACATATATACACATATACATATATATACATACACATGCATATATATACACATATGTATATATACATATATGTACACAAATATATACAGACATATATATATATATACATATATATATACATATATACACATATACATACATATAATCAAATACTAGCAGTATAACCCGGCTTTGCCCAGGATTAAGTTAGGATTATTAGGCTAATCAAGTTCTTTATTTCAAACCAAATTAAGTAACATCGACATCAAATTTGGACGAAATCCATTGAAATTGGTTTATATATATATATATATATATATATATGCGCAACACACACACATACGTACATAGGTACGTCTATTGCATAAATGTTTTTTGTACACATACATGATCATGTGTGTGTGTGTGTGTGTGTTTGTTGTCTGTATATCAACAAAATACTTTTTTCCTCGATGGAAAAGAAACAAAAGTCTTAACAAAAACTTACTCGTTGCTAGAAGGGGACTTAACTCCTGTTTGCAAACAATGGTGATTTCTCTGACTTGAAAATTGTTAAAAGTTTTGATTGAAAATTTAGTTTTACTGCTATTTGTTTTGGAGGTAAATCAGACAATCGTCACGATAAAGACCTCCACAGATGTCCGGGAATTGGTCGCCATGCAACCCCAAATTTCCAACCCAGAAATTTTCCCCTTACTATCACAAATAACACTAAGAACAATTCAAAGACCACAAAAAACTGTATCTGGTTCGTAATACCTTTCGGAAAACAAATTAAATCGAACCTTTCCTTACAGTTCCGTGAAGCCGTTGCTAGGAACTTTCCCAGAAATTCTAGATATCATTCTATTATCAATTCCCGCAAGGTCAGAATTGCTTTCTCTAACACTAGGAATCTTTCACAAATTATATCTTCCCACAATACCAAGCTGCTAAACAAAGATTCTTCACCCGGGAGTTCCAACACTAATCTTGCTAATTCCAACCCATCATACAATCATAATAATAGGAATAGTATTAATAGTAACAGAATTGGTAGCAGCGAAAGTGTTAACAATGATAATATTAATAATAGTATTAGTCGTGTTAATAACAATGGTAGTGTTGATAGTAACAACGATAACGGTATTATTGTCGGTGGTATTACTGGTTGTAGTACCATTAATAATACTAATAATAATAGAAATAGTGTAGTTGTTAGCGCTAATAATAATAGTAACAACAATCATAACAACAAAAACTTTGTTTCGATCTCGGAGGACAACCCCAACAGAATTAAATTTTTGTCTAGTAATTCTAAGATTAAGAATTCTATTTACCAGTGTAGAATTTCTTCCGGTACCGATGTCTTCTTCTATATAGGAGCGTCCACTTCCCAGTTATCCAAGAGAATTTCAAACCATTATTCAACATTCAGGGATAGTAAAAAACGACATAGTACAGGGCTAAGTAAATTAGTTTGGCGTCTTAAAGACAACAATGTAAATTTCAAGTTAGATTGGTTCATACTGTCTGTATCCTTTCCTTTTGATAAGGGCAGGAGATTTTGTAACATTTGTAATTCTGAACTCTTCCATATTCTTTTCTCTAAGGTACCCCTAGTAAACACACTCATAGAAAAATCATACAAATGTAAACACTGGCAGAAACACACTTTCTACTCATATAAATGATAACGATTTGAACAATTAGCTTTACGTCCACCCCACTTCTATAGAGAAATTCTTTCCTAAGCCTTCGAACATTCTTTCAATCAACGTTCCCTTCCCTCTCCACTTGTTCCCTACCTATTATTCCTTTGACCCTTCTCTTCCTACTATCTATCTTTGACGTCAATTCTTCTAACGGTTCTTTTAAAAGAAACACTCATTATCGCTTTGCTTACCATGTAGGCAGTCATCGAAATTTTTGTTTGTCTTGTTGTCGAGAGAGGCTCCCTTTCTTTCCTGATGAGAAGATTGCATAATGCACCCTTTATTCCTTTAGAATGAAAAAATGTTGTCTTCGAAACATATGTTGAGAGTAAAGGAATTTTGTTAACAACTTCGTTCGATTCCATTCTTTCATTTATTCATATACAACACACAAATTTCTGCACATGAACCCGGAGTTTCTACCCTTGACAGGTCGCTTCAACCGTGTTTCTGATGTGAATTTGCTACCCAGGTTTCGGTTAAATGAATTTTCCATGCTGACGATAAACATAGGATAATTCATTCACCTACTTAAATATATATATATATATATGAGTTGATATTGGTATATGCCATAGTTTTTGTTATAGTTTTAGGTACCCATTTATTTGTTAACAGATATTCTCTTGGTCCTTTTACTAGAGATGTTTACTCTAGCAAAGCTTGGTACTTTGTCAACTTCAAATGGATGAAAAGCAAATTTGACCTTCGTGGGATTTGAACTCAGAACACAGAGCCAGATGAACTATTGCAACACATTCTGTCACTATAATGGTAGTCAATCAGCTACTTTCTGTGTGTGTGTGTGTATGTGTCTATAAACCATTTCACTTACTATTTATTCTTTAACCATTTATATTGTTCTCTGCACCCACATGTTACAGTAGCCATTCTATACCCCTCCTTGGACCACCAAATTATCTCTATACCCCTCCTTGGACCACCAAATTATCTCTATACCCCTCCTTGGACCACCAAATTATCTCTATACCCCTCCTTGGACCACCAAATTATCTCTATACCCCTCCTTGGACCACCAAATTATCTCTATACCCCTCCTTGGACCACCAAATTATCTCTATACCCCTCCTTGGACCACCAAATTATCTCTCTTCATACACTATGCTGTTTCTCTACCCTGCTCCTGCAGCCTACCCAAACATGTCATCTTTCTGCTCCCTCTCTCAACTGTATCATCATTTCTACCCTACAGCTAGCATCCCTCTAACTTCTTCATCTCATGCATTTCCTCCCCTCAACCCTTCCTAATCTTTACGCCTCTTGCCCAGTTCCCCTATCTCTCCACCCCATACACTTTTGCAACACTTACCCACTACTACTCACCTTGTACCTTCAGGTGCCACCTGGATACTTCATCATTACTAACTAGTTCTTTAAAGATACCACCAACTCACACATATCCATCCATGCACACATACTGGGGGCATCTTTATTTCGAGTGTTGACATCATTTAACTGTTCTCTCAAAACAGCATGGATGTTTTCAGTCCTGTTAGGGACTTACACTCTTTTGCACTGATATGGAAACGATGGGCACCTCTTGCAGTAGATGTTCAGGGAAGTGACCACCGACATGGACACACATGCCTTTATTCCATCAAGGAATTTTTCATTAAATGTTTTGCCTATTTCAGCTATGACCAGCCATGGCATGCAACATATAATAGAAATAAAAATTAAGTGATGTTTGTTCCTGAAGATTTTTAAATTGAAGAAAAGCCTTGCTTGGGGCCAGTTCTACTCCCTAAACAATGTATGAATTTGCCTCAAAAGATGAAGTATTCAGCATCAACTCAATACTACTCACCTCACACCGTCAGGTGCCACCTGGATGCCTCATCATTACTATCTATTTCTGTGGTGATTACCACTAACTCATTCTCACTCTCTCTCCTAAAAGTGAATTGCCATGGAGATACTCTACAATAAGAAACTGCTTTTACACCATTGTCTCCTTTCATGCCTTAATCTTCATCTAACATAGGAATGTAGCAACCCACTCCTTGGATTTGTAGATTGCTGGTGGCACAAAACAAAAGCACCCAGTATACGCTGCAAAGCAATTGCCATTAGAAAGGGCATTCAGTCAGAGACACCGTACCAAAGCAGACCCTGGAATACAATGCCAGCATGGAACAGGGATATTAAATGATGATGATGATGATAATGGCAGTGTGTGTGTGTGTGTGTGTGTTAATGTTTGTCCTTATGTATACTTATATATAAAAACAGTTAAACATTAACCGAATGATCACCCAATATATTTGAGTATCATATTTATTTATGCAAAGAAAAAGTTGCCACTGACTTTGCAGTTTTGCTGACTTGTTCACATCATCAGTTTGTCTGTCCGACATTTGAAAAAGTCAATGACCAGAAAAACTTCAAAGTGTCCTTGCAAACTTTACAACCTTTACCTTGCGCTCTCTCTCTCTCTCTCTCTAATATATATATATATATATATATATATATATATACACACACACACACACACACACACACACATACATGCATATATGCACACAAATATACAAACATACCTGAATGCACACATAGATGCTTACAGAACAAAATATAAGCAGTATGTGTGTATATATATATATATATGCATTTTGTTTGTTATTCTTTCTTTTAAGTAATATTTGTTGTTATTTAATAGAATTAACTGAGATTATCAACTGACTGTTTTGTATTTATTAATAAGCCAAAAGCCATTGAACTCGTTGCCTGACCTTGTAGAGTGAACTTTGGTAATTATGTTGTGGAAATTAGCCTTTTACAATAAATCTATTCTGATCTCCAGAAATATTTCAATGTGTGAAAGATGGCAAATAACATGAAAGACAAAAACGTTGAAATACTCTCCACCCATCATTTAATAATAAGAGGGATAATTTCTGTTTGATTCACACTTAGAAAACATAAGCACCAAATCTTTTTCTCAAATAATGAAAAATTAAACTTGTATGTGTGTGTGTGCCTAATGCTAAAGCATATGTATACATTGAATTCTACCAAATACTTTTTAGTGTCACGGTGCCCAAATGAAATAAAAATATCTATCTATCTATCTATCTATCTATCTATCTATCTAATATGCTTAGGCATAGTGATGCTAATAACTTGGTGTTAGAACTCAATATATATGCTTCCAAGTGAAGTGTCTGTTGAATACAGAGTGGTAATAAGAAATTGGATTTACAAAGGAATAAACCATTATGTTAAGAACTTTATTAGTTTATAGCTGTTTCTGCTATTAGAGGCAATGCACTTATAGTTGAATGCTTGAGTATCACCCTATAGCTTCATCAGTGCTTTAAAAGTAAAGTGCTGTTCATATATATATATATATGTATAAGGGTGAAAAGGAACACACGAGTTGATATATATGAAAAAACAAGTCAAAAATAGAAAATGCTAAAATAATTTTATAGTGAACATTTCAGTACCGGTTTCGGTCATTTTGAGACCTTTTCAACTGTAACGATTAAATAATTAAATTTAGAAAAATTAGAAGAAAAGTTTTTTTAAAAGAATATTTCTATAGTAGTGTTCAGATTTAAGTGGCATTCTGCCTTTCTCTGACTCCCTTGTTTGCACTTGTGTGCACACAAGTGCAAACAAGGGAGTCAGAGAAAGGCAGAATGCCACAAACCTTTTAGAAGGAAGTTTTCATATTACACAGTATGAAAATTTCTTTCCAAATGGTTCATAGCATCGTTTCTCAAAAAGATATTTTAAATAGTTAATAACATTAAAAAGAAATTTTTTAAATATTGTGGCTCTACCAAGTATTTTTGCGAACTTTTAAATATATATATATATATGCATGTGTATGTATAATTTTTATTAGCTTAGGAGCAACAGTAGTGACTCAAGGTCTAGAGTTTGGAGCTAAGAATTTTATCATACACATATGACAAATAATATACACATGTATGATTCTGGGTGGAGATTTTAATTCATATCAGTTAATTTTTAATTTCAAAAATTTTGGAAAATGAGAGAAGAGACGGTTAATTTTAGAATTAATGAAATCTATTTTAAAGAAAATTATTCAGATACCTGGGTTTAAAGAGATAGATGCAAAGGACATTTAAATTATTAGTTTCTTTTGACTAGATTCAATGACCCCATGTTTTTCAGGGTAGAATGATAAGTAAAATGGAAAATTGTGAAATTCTTACTTTCCCTTCAAGTGTTTTTGACAAAAGTGAAAGGAAGAAAATGGCTACCAAAATTCTGGCACCAGAATATTACTAGTCTCCTTAGTATCCAGTTAGAAAATCCTTTGCATAAACACTAACCATTTGTCTAAGTTATAAAAAAAAAAGAGAAAAAGAAAACAAGCATCAAAAGTTCAGGTTACTATAGAAACAGAAAAACAAGTTATAAAAGAAAAAATGTCTATAGAAATTGTTCTATTTATAAATGTAATTTTTCTTTTTAATTTACAAACTTACTTTTTTTCTTTGGCTTTCTCTCTTTTGGTGGCATTGGAATGTCACATGGTATTTCTGGATTTGGAATCGCCTTTTCAGGGAATTCACAAGGTATTTCACAAGAATCAATCGACATTTTTGTAAAACGTGTTTTTTTTTCCAACAAATGGGTAGTATAATATATAAAAAAAATTGTAGTAGTCCAAAACTACTAATTGTTGAAAGCTTGTATCAGAATACGAACGAGATTAGCAGGACTGCTGCTTGTATGATTTACGATATGTCATTTAATCATTTTAGGGATATCAAGCAGCTTTCATACGTAATCTTCAATTATCTATTTTAAAACCCATTGACTGAGATTGGATTTAAAATCAGTTATTCGAGGCTGCCTGTAAGAGATTAAGATATTTTTGTTTTTTGCCAAACAAACAGTATAACTATTATCATCATTATCCTCATCTTCATTTTAACACCCACTTGCATAGGTTGGACAAACTTTCTTGTGGCAAATTTTCTATGGTCAGGTGCCCTTATTATCATCAACCAATACCTGTTTCCAAGAAAGGTAATATTTTCCCATGGTTAGACATATTTGCATAGAAGATTAGAAATGAAGAACACTGCTTGTATGACAGTGACATTCACAACTATCTTGCAATGCCAAGGCAAAGAAACTGTAATACATACATACAAAAGGCTTCTTTCAGTTCAGGGCTAGAGTCGAAGATACTTGCCCAAGGTGCCATGCCATGTGACTGAACCTTAAACCATGCAGTTGGGAAGCAAACTTCTTACCATGCAGCCAGTCACACCTGCACCAGCAGAGCCATGCTTGTACAAACTATGTAAATTATAAATTACTCATAAATTATGAGGTTTCCTGTTGGATTATTATGCTTTTAGGATTAATAAATCTCTGAACGAGATATAAACAGTACCACTCGACAACGTAAGGTGTACTAGCCATCTGAATGTGGCTAGCCACTGGGGGTGGGGTGTTACTGATGCTTTTAGCCCCAGGCGATCAACGTCACCAGATGGACTTTAGACACAACATTCCAGTGCCCTTGTGTTATTTGCAAAGGGAGGGCATCCTCCCTCGAAAACCTAAGTGCTACATACGGACTATAGTTTCAAGGTAATTGCCTCTCGTCAACGCATGGTAAACACCGGTTTTCGATGAAGGAGACCCCTTGCAAATAATATTTAACGTTTTTCACAGCAACCACTGTCACTGATTTAGAAAAACTGTCTGAAAGCATTAATGCTTTCAGACAGTTTTATTATTATTTGCAGAGGGTCTCCTTCATCGAAAACCGGTGTTTACCATGTGTTGACGAGAGGCAATTACCTTGAAACTATAGTCCGTATGTAGCACTTAGGTTTTCGAGGGAGGATGCCCTCCCTTTGCAAATAACACAAGGGCACTGGAATGTTGTGTCTAAAGTCCATCTGGTGACGTTGATCGCCTGGGGCTAAAAGCATCAGTAACACCCCACCCCCAGTGGCTAGCCACATTTAGATGGCTAGTACACCTTACGTTATTATGCTTTTGTTTTGCTGAAGTCCAGCAAATATACACAATCAAACAATCTGTTTTGAAAGAAAAATTTGCTGTATGTCTTGTGATATTTGTTTTGATTTTATATTCTGGGTTTGAATCTTACTCAGATCGATTTTACCTTTATCTTTTCTTTGTAGGTAAAATAAAATACCAGTCAAGTATTGGGATTGAAACTATTCCTCTTCTCCAAATCCCAGGCCTGTGCTTGGAAACAATTGTCAGTTTAGAGCATATTACTTGACTGAGCATCTTGCTAATATTTGTAAAAGAGATTTTTAGTTTAGAGAAAAGACATGTTTTAAAAACTTTTAGCTAGGAGAGAAGGGAGTACTTATGACCCTTTATAGGACCTCCAAATGTAGTGGGAGAGAGCAAGATGTTCTCAAACTGGAGTCATGGCTTGAATTTAATAATGGCACCTAAAGTGTCAGGAGGTGGTGTTAAGCAGGATGATGGATTAGATCTATCACTCAAGTAGGTCTTAGTGAGATTTGAACTCAGATCACACAAAGACCTAGAACAAATGCCATAAAGTTACCAGTCTGACATTCTTCAGATTATCTACTGCTGTGCATTGGTACTTTATTTTTATCCACTCTGGAAGACAGAATGCAAAGGTTGACGAGAGATTTGAATTATTCTTACAATGTAAAATTTCCTTTACCATCATAATCTTTGAATGGACAGACAGATATACAAGTGAGGCACTGACATATATTCCTGCATCTCTGTCTCCATCATATGATCTTATTGTTCAGTGATAGCTATTGTTAATTCACTCCTCTAGCTATTGTCATAAGTCTTAGAGTTTTGAAAGAAATTCCAAGAGGCAATCTATCTAAAACTAACAAATCAACCAATTTGCTGAGGATAACAGACAAGTTTGACTCTGGTGAAATTTGAACTGGTAACTCAAACTAATTAAAGTAAAATACTGTCATACATTAAGTTAGCATGCTAAAATTTCAATTAACTTCACACTGATACTAAATTATAATGATCAATGCTCTGAAGCTGTTAAAAATTCTGTTTACACTAAATCTTAAAGAAAAATTAAAAAAAAATTTGTTAAAATAATCAAGATAATTAAAAAATAATTTAACCATAATTATAACAATAATCAATATTTAAGTCTCAATTTTTTAATATAAATTTTCTATAAATGTTCTCTATCTTGAAGCAAGCTGAAATTTTAATATTATATAAAAAAAGAAAATTTAATTTGCTAATAGTTTTGTATTCTTTAATGAAATATTCCTTCATTGCATATTTTTTTAAAATATCATCAATACTCAATATTTATCTTTTTTAAAAGGAAATGAAGCAATTTTGAAAGGGTGACTGTTGACTTATGCTAATGCCATGAAGCTTTTCCTGTTCAAAGCATTTCAACCTTTTATGTAATTTAGCCCAAGAAAGATCAATCATTCTTAATCAGCTTCCAAATGTAAAACTCCCTTCTGAGAATAATAATAATAATAATAATAATAGTAATAGTAGTAATAATAATAATATGCAAATGTCTAAATTTTTAAAACACTTCACTCGTCTAATTACTCATGATTACATTTTTAAGTGATTAGAACAAGATAATTAACTAGGAATTGCAGCTGACATTAAGACGTTAAAGGGACTGCTTTATTATCAAGCATCTGTTTGGCATCTTCAACACAAATACACCACACTCACTCACATATGTCATCCAGCTACAGTAAAGGTACTGAAAAGAGATTCAGCCAACTAGTGTAAGCAGAGAACAGACAAAGTGTTTTACAAGTGATTTTATGAATTTTAAAATGCAATGCTCAAATCTTCTTCAACAGAATTCACAACAGTTTGGTAGCCATCTATCCAAGGGATGTGATATTTTCTAACTACTAGTGAGTGAGTAGATAGACAGAAACTGTACATACTGTTCTGTACATGAATATGTGTGTGTGTATATATTGGGTTATCCGGAAAGTTCGTGATGATTTATAGTAGCTTACCTTTCGACTTATTTTAGAACATGGTTGAGTCCATAAAATAGGATTTAACTACACCTCCATTTAGAGCATAGTTTAAGCCATCTTTTCGTGGAAGAAGGTTTATGTTCCTATAACTTGTGTTAATTCCGTAACCCTTTAAAATGGAAGATAAAGTTCATTTTCGGCACTTGATGCTTTGGGAACCAGACAAAAATTGCTGCAGCTCGGCTGGGATGTGTTACCCCCACCCTCCATATTCACAAGATATTGCTCCTTCAGATTTCCACTTATTCAGGTCTCTGCAGAATAGTCTTAATGGTAAAAGTTTCAATTCCTTGGATGACGTAAAAAGATACCTTGATGAATTCTTTGTCATGAAACCACCTCAGTTCTGGGAAGAGGGTATTTTCAAGTTAAAGGAAAGATGGGGACGCATTGTGCAACAAAATGGCTCATATTTGGCTGATTAAAATGTAATGGCAAGTATTTATTGACCTTTTTCTTTCCTTTAAAAATCGGTATAATCTTTCCAGACAACCCAATATATATAAGTAAAACTGCACAAATCAAATGAGGGAAATAAGAGATGGACAATTGAAAAATTTGAGAGGTTACAACAGGTAGACAAAAATTCAAAAGGTGATGGAGAAAATGTAAAGACACCCACAAAGTTGTGCACAGTGAATTATATGTTGAAAGAAGGAAAAGGTAGACTAATATTTCAGGCAAACCTTTTGTCAAAGAGTAAGAAAGAAAGAAGTAGAAGGAAATAAGAGGAGAAATGATACTTGACTAACTATTTTGTTTCTTGATGAAGTCATTAGGCAAAATGAATTATACAGCGTGCAAGAGAGGAGACTGCACTGATTTGGTAATGAGATAGAGAGAGGTGAGAAAGGTTGCACAAATAAGTGTCAATCACTTTAAGTGGGGGGGAAGTTGTGGAAGAGAAAGACCCAGGAAGACATGGGATGAAATACTGAAGGCTAGTCTCAAAGTACTGAGCCTTACAAAGGAGACGACAGGACCAAGATATGCAGTACATTGCTGTATTCAAGATGACCTGCCCACCACAACAGACTCAAGATCCTAAAACGAATACAAAAAAGCATTAGTGTGGGTGCTGGTGCCACATAAAAAACACTGGGACTGGTGCCATATAAAAAGTACTGGTGATGGTGACCTGTAAAAAGCATCCAGTATACTCTGTAAAGTGGCTAGCATTAGGAAGGGCATCCAGCTGTAGAAACCAAGGCAAAAGACAACAGAACCTAGTACTTCCCCTGACCATGCCAGTTTCTGTCAAGTTGTCCAACCCATGCCAATATTGAAAACAGACATTAAATGATGATGATGATTGGTGTAACATGAACTGAAGTCCCTGACTCAAGGACGCAACATGCTGCCTGACCAGGGTATTAGACCCATGATTTAACAACTATGAATCCAACAACCAAACCACTAAGACACACACCTCCACAATGACACATTAAGTAATGAAAAAATAACTCTGAGCTGGCAATAGATTACAGCTAAGAAAACTATGTCAGTCTTTGATTTGAAAAATCTAATGTAAGAGTTAAATAATTACAAGAGACTGTGTGAATGACTTCTTGACTGACTAGATAAAAACAATAGGTTCACTTATTTATTCTTCATATTATTTTGATGAATTCATGATCTTTAGAGAGACAAGCTAACCAGAAGATAATCAGCTCCAGCGTTTTTCTCATGTTTCACTTTATGAAATCAGAATGGTTCACCAGCTCACTAAATGTGTCATTCAAATCATAAGTCAAACTGACAAATAATATCTCTAAACCAAGAAGTAAAGATCATGGGACACAGTCAAATAGTTTGTTCTCGTGGTTTTAAAATGGAGCAGCACAAAGTATCCAGGTGTACAGTGGATTTTTAAATATAAAATTTAGGTTTATGGACATGTGGTTAGAATGTCACAGGAAAGAACAGCAAGACAGGAGAACTAGGGGTAGACCAAGAGCATGATAGTCTCAACTGGTCACACTTGGGGATCCAGCAGGAAAGTGTAATGGTAATTGCTTTTGATAAGACCCTATGGAAGAGGTACCTGAGAACTCTACTCCTTTGACTCTTCTAGGAATTGTAATCAATGAATGAATGGATGGAATGTTGAGCATCTTGAATAATTTTCTTACACACAAATATGTTTAGTAAAAAAACAAAAATCCCAAAAGACAAGCAATTATTTTCCATATATTTTCAAGATTTTTAACTTTAAAACATTCTTATTATTAAACTTTTCATGCAAAGTGTATCAGTCATTTTTATCTCTCCGGGTAAAGTATCCTTAGTGACCACTTTTTTTCATCATACCTGGTGCACTACAAAGTCAAATAGAATGAGAACCATTGGTTTAGTCAGTGGCAATAATGTAATCTCAATGGCCCCAAATATGATTACTTTAAGCCTTTATATTTCTTACTGTTATATATACTTATTTTACATAATCTTACTGTTAGAAAGAATCCTCAATAAAGCAAGCAATATGATTACCATAATGTCAATCAATAAAAAAAAAAGAAAAGTAAAAGAAAGAAATAATGTTGACAAAGTCTCATCATTGCAGAGAAGCATTGATTCCATTCAAAGAAATTTTCTTTTGTCTTCATTTCCAGATTACATTTATGGAGAAATATTATTTATACATCCAGAGTTGACAAAACTGAAACGAATCCTGAGTAAATGAGACATTCTTTGTAGACATAAGTGACCAGAATAATTTTGTCAGTGTTTTAAGCAGTTTTATATCCTGATTAACTGTTATTTTAATTGTAATGAAATGAATTACACAGACACGAGTGACATATTGTCTAATGTTACCTTTTAGCAGTTAATTAGTAGAGAGGGAAAGAGGAGAGAGAGGAGGAGACTGAGCCAAGAGAGAGAGAGAGGGGGAGCCGAAGCCGACAGAGAGACAGAGAGAGAGAGGAGGAGACTGAGCCGAGAGAGAGAGAGAGAGGAGGAGACTGAGCTGAGAGAGAGAGAGGGGGGAGCCGAAGCCAAGAGAGAGAGCTGGAACCGAGAGAGAGAGAGAGAGAGAGCTGGAACCAAGAGAGAGAGAGAGAGAGCTGGAGCTGAGAGAGAGAGAGAGAGCTGGAGCTGAGAGAGAGAGAGAGAGCTGGAGCCGAGAGAGAGAGAGAGAGCTGGAACCGAGAGAGAGAGAGAGAGAGAGCTGGAGCCGAGAGAGAGAGAGAGAGAGCTGGAACCGAGAGAGAGAGAGAGAGAGAGCTGGAACCGAGAGAGAGAGAGAGAGCTGGACTGAGAGAGAGAGAGAGAGCTGAACCGAGAGAGAGAGAGAGAGAGAGCTGGAACCGAGAGAGAGAGAGAGAGCTGAACCGAGAGAGAGAGAGAGAGAGAGAGAGAGCTGGAACCGAGAGAGAGAGAGAGAGCTGGAACCGAGAGAGAGAGAGAGAGCTGGAGCCGAGAGAGAGAGAGAGAGAGAGAGAGAGCTAGAGCCGAGAGAGGAGAGAGAGAGAGAGCTGGAACCGAGAGAGAGAGAGAGAGAGAGCTGGAGCCAAGAGAGAGAGAGCTGGAGCCGAGAGAGAGAGAGCTGGAGCCGAGAGAGAGAGAGAGAGAGCTGGAACTGAGAGAGAGAGAGAGAGCTGGAGCCGAGAGAGAGAGAGAGAGCTGGAGCCGAGAGAGAGAGAGAGAGCTGGAACCAAGAGAGAGAGAGCTGGAGCCGAGAGAGAGAGAGAGAGAGAGAGAGAGGGGGAGCTGGAGCTGAGAGAGACGGAGACGAGCCAGAGCTGAGAGACAGAGAGAGAAGGAGATAGAGCTGAGAGACAGAGAGCGGGAGACAGAAAGGGAGAGAGCAAAGAGATAGAGAGAGGGAGATGGTGCAAAGATATATATATATATATATATAACGGGAAGCTTTATGAAAATAAACAAAAGACGAAGGCAGGTGGAAGACAAACGAACAATTGTATTAGTATGGCGCTCAGGAAATATAATTAAAACAAGTCTTTAACGTTTCGAGCCTACGCTCTTCAACAGAAAGATACACAGAGAGAGAAAAACACAGAAAGAAGGAGAGAAAAAAAATGCGTATAGTATATATATATATATATATACTAGCAGTATCGCCCGGCGTTGCTCGGATTTGTAAGGGAAATAACTATATAAGCATTTTTAGAGATGTAAAGTATAATAGCCATCTCAATATGGCTAACCACAAAGGGTGGGGTGTTACTGTAGCTTTTTACGTTCTGAGATTTAATAATAAATTTTTAGAGAGTTACTTCCCTTATATATGCCAAAAATGCATTAAAAATGGGAAAAATTGATGGTAAATGTTTTTTAAAATCGTCGTCTCATCGTAGACGCGCGCTAATACCCAGAAGGGCTCGATATGAATCACGACTATAAGATAAACTGCACTGCAAAATGTGGGAGTAGTTAGGAATCTAAATCGTAGGAGATAGACAGCACACAACCTCACTTTTATATATAAAGATATATCAGAAAGAGAGAGAAAGGCAGAGGAATAGATTAATATACCTAACAACCTAACGTGTTTGTACAAAATTGCAGAGACTTTCCTCTGTGGCCAGCATGTACTGGATACAAGTTTGAGTGTGTGTGTACACACACACTCACATACACACAGCATTTACACTAATGATGCAAGCCACTTACATATTGTGTGGCTAAATGAGTAACTGTCTTTAGTTCAACAGTGACTGACATGGTGAATATCTAGATGCTTGTATGCCCCATAAGATAATTTTAAATATTTCATATTTTCTTTTGGTGGTCTATTTGAGAGGTCTATTCCTTCTGTCAGTTTAATTCCCATAGACAGAGAGTCAGAATACTCACGACCTACCAACTCATTGCACTCTCAATAATTAAATGCTTATTCGGTGAACTGAAATTATACTGCATAGGTTCATGCGTCCATCTAATATTTGTCTGTGTGACTCTCTTTTACTCTTTTACTCTTACTTGTTTCAGTCATTTGACTGTGGCCATGCTGGACCACTGCCTTTAGTCGAGCAAATCGATCCCAGGACTTATTCTTTGTAATCCTAGAACTTATTATGTCGGTTTCTCTTTTGCTGAACTGCTAAGTTACGGGGACGTAAACACACAAGCCTTGGTTGTCAAGTGATATTGGGGGAACAAACACAAACATACACACACACACATATATATACATATATACGACGGGCTTCTTTCAGTTTCCGTCTACCAAATCCACTCACAAGGGTTTGGTCGGCCCGAGGCTATAGCAGAAAACACTTGCCCAAGGTGCCACACAGTGAGACTGAACCAGGAACCATGTGGTTGGTAAGCAAATTACTTACTACACAGCCACTCCTACACCTATATGCGTGTATATTTGCATGTATGTGTGTATATTTGCATGTGTATAATGTGGTATTGCAAAACAAGTAGGCACTTTGAATAAAAATTCTCAGTTTCCTTGATTCCATATAGAGCATAGGGTGACAACAAGTGATCTGTCTGTCATAACCTTTGGCAGTGGATTGCAGTCGTCCCCAAATGTAACAATTTTAAGTGAATTGACAAAAAAGAGAAAAAGTCTTCCATTATAGCTACAGGTTGGCCAGTGCTTTGTGAGGGAATTTGAAAGTGGAAACTGAATGAAATTCATTGTGTGTGTGTGTGTGTGTGCATGTGTGTGTAATTAGGAATATAATTAGAACCCCACTCATAAGTATCAATAGGAGAATCTCCAATTTATTGGTAGACAGATCTTCAACAGAGCTTCACCCTACTATAAACAAGTAGACCTTTTCCATACCGTTTTTGGTTTGCCATACTCCTGTCTCCCTTAGGGTATCCATTAGATGGTTTGCCTTGTAATGTTGGAAGCAGGTTTTCGTAGCATGTGCCCTGGCCAAATCTCTTGATTTGGGTTTTGAGTGTTGGCTCACTTTCTTCCACAAGGTTTTGTTTGTAAGTCAGTCTTACAATCTCACCTGACGGATGTACTTGAGACACCTGTTTACAAATGTTTGAAATTTTTCGATGGAGAACTTTGTGATGTGTCATGTTTCACAACAGAACCATCTTCAGGCTCAGGTTACAGATTCTGAGCTGTGTTTATCGACAGACAAGGTTTGAGATTTCCAGATAGGTCTAAAGGCAACCTCATCTTTCCCAATCCTTGTTTTTATGTCCCAATTTGTTCTGCCCTTCTCATTGATGATGCTTAACATAATTAACTAAAAACCTTGCAGACACTGCTCCAGTATAGCCACTGCCCAAAAACAAATTAGTAAAAGTATGAAAGAGTACAAAAAAAAAAGACAAAAGACAAAAGCTAATGTTTTTCGTCTTTTTTTTTACTTGTTTTTGCATCATCATCGATGTTTCAATGTCCAACTTCTCATTTTTGTTTATCTCAAATACAATTTATTGAGGCAAACTTCCTACATTCTGATATTCTTCCTGTTACTAACCCTCACCTGCTTCCAAGTGAGGTACTATTTTCTCAAGATCAAACATGTTTTTCACAGGATCCTGTAAACAACCTCACTTGATGCTCATTTACAACTATCACACCATGTAAAGACAAAGAGACAGAAATGCACGCGTGTGCACACATACACCCTCACACACACGTACACAGACATGCACACACTCACACACACGACAGGCTTGTTTTAGTTTCCATTTTCCAAATTCACCTACCAGGCTTTGGCCAGCCTGAGGCTATAGTAGAAGACACTTACCCAAGTGATTAGGAAGAAAACTTCTTTACTGCAAAGCATTGCCTGCACTTTTTAAGTGAATTGACAAAAAAGAAAAAAAGTCTTCCATTATAGCTCCAGGTTGGCCAGTGTTTTGTGAGGGAATTTGAAAGTGGAAACTGAAGGAAATTCATCATGTGTGTGTGTGTGTAATTAGGAATCTAATTAGAACCCCACTCACAAGTATCAATAGGAGAATCTCCAATTTATTGGTAGATAGAGAGATCTTCAACAGAGCTTCACCCTACTTTAAACAAGTACAAGTCCAGGGTGGATTTACTCACAGTTAGTGTATAAGGAGGGTCACACACTGCTATCCCAAAACCCACAGACTTACAAAGAGAAAGGTAATCTGGTTTAATCCTCCTTGCAATCAAGATGTTTCCACTAATATGACTAGGAGCTTTCTGACCACTAATTAGCCAGCATTTCTCAAGAACCCATGTAGTTTGTGCAAGGCTAGCTATTCATGCTTAGGTAAGACATGCCCTCCACTTGAACCTGTGATTTTTGGATTCTCACCAATTGTCCAATTGGGTGGATTTTGTCCTACAAAGATTGTTGTTTATAGAGTCATCTCACATCAGCTGATGGCATCATGGGTATAATAACTAATGACTTCAAAATGAAGATTTATGTAAAATATGCACTGCTTTGTTAAACAGGGCTATAACCAAAAGTATTTAAGCCATAATCACCCCTTCTTTGTTTCTCAAGTAATATGACCAGGACCACCTGGATATATCTCCTTCCCTTTTTAAGATGATATGGTATGATTTGAAGGAGAATTGGCTTCTATTTCCAGTAGGTGAAGCAATCCTCTAGAACAGGAATGTCAAACATACAGTCCAAAGGCTGTATCTTGCCTGTTCAATATCATATCTGACTCCCAGCTCAATTTTATAGGATGGACCTTGTCCTTAGGACAAGAAAAACTAACACCCTGTCCTGCTTCATTTCGAAACACTGGGACTATAAAAATAACTTTTATGAACTTCAGATGAGCAAGGATAGGCCCTGTCAAGGGTGCTCCTTGTGATACCAGAATTGCTGACTTTGCTTATGTGAAAAAGTGCCTGTACTTCAGCAGTCTGAAATGGTAACTCTTGTTGCTGAAATGTCATATCCAACAGAATGCTGGCTGACAACAGCACCTTGCTTGCTCTACCACATGTAGTATGTAATGAAAGAACTGATATTGTAAGATAGCTAAAATGCAACTGAGACTTGAACTAATAGATGTTAAAATATTCTCAGTTAGCTTTTTTTTAAATTACTTTCTACTCTGACTCCATGCACCTGATCATGTTGACATGTTCTGTTCCCACGAAACTTTAAGGAATGTTTAACTAAAGCAACCTGTTATTAAATACTTGAGCCTGGTGCAGCTTCCTGGCTTGCCAGTCCTCAGTGAAACTGTCCAACCCATGCCAGCATGAAAAGCAGATGTTAAACAATGATGATGATGATAACTCCAACTAAATGTGCTGAATACTTCTTTGTTCACCAACAAGTGTGTATGTGTGTGTGTGTGTGTGTACGTACATGTGCATGCTTGTCTGTATGAATGTTAAAATCTATACTGAACTACAGCTACAAATATCACTATTTGTAGGGTCAAGATTCGGCAGACTCTCTTTATCCCATTCATTTTCCTCATTCAGCAACTTTTCATAGTGGCGTCTCCAAGCTTCTCTCTTTGCATCCTCATTTAGCGCAAGTGAACCATCCTCCTAGGAGAGAAATGTGTTCGCATGGAGGATGGTTCACTTGCGCTAAATGAGGATGCAAAGAGAGAAGCTTGGAGACGCCACTATGAAAGGTTGCTGAATGAGGAAAATGAATGGGATAAAGAGAGTCTGCCGAATCTTGACCCTACAGAGGGACCAGCTATCCGAGTTGATAGTTCCGTGGTAGCTAAGGCAATTAGAAGCATGAAGACAGGGAAAGCCCCAGGCCCATCAGGAATTACTGCAGAGATGCTCAAAATATCTGGCAGTGTCGGCTATAACCTAGTCACCCGTATAGTCAACCAGGTGATACACGAAGGAGTCATACCCAATGACTGGTGCAGCAGCATACTAGTCAACTGCTACAAAGGTAAAGGTGATGCCCTAGATACAAATAATTACAGAGGTATCAAGCTGTTGGATCAAGTAATGAAGGTTACGGAGAGGGTCATAGCCCAACTAATTAGAGAGAGAGTTAGTTTAGATGAGATGCAGTTTGGGTTCGTGCCAGGGAAAAGTACCACTGATGCTATATTCCTGGTAAGGCAGCTGCAGGAGAAATACCTAGCCAAAGATAAGCCCCTGTACCTGGCTTTCGTTGACATGGAGAAAGCTTTTGATAGGGTCCCCCGATCCCTTATCTGGTGGTCAATGAGGAAACTAGGGATAGATGAATGGCTGGTGAGGACTGTGCAAGCCATGTACAGAGATGCCGTAAGTAAGGTTAGGGTTGGCAACATGTACACAGAAGAATTCAAAGTAGAGGTTGGGGTCCACCAGGGTTCAGTACTCAGCCCCCTCCTATTTATCATAGTACTCCAGGCAATTACGGAGGAATTCAAGACAGGCTGTCCCTGGGAGCTCCTCTACGCTGACGACCTTGCTCTTATTGCTGAGTCACTATCAGAACTGGAGGAGAAGTTCCAGGTGTGGAAGGAGGGTTTAGAATCAAGGGGCCTTAGAGTCAACCTAGCTAAAACCAAAGTACTAATAAGTAGAAAGGTAGACAATCCACAAATATCTTCAGGAAGATGGCCCTGCTCGATCTGTAGAAAAGGTGTAGGTAGAAACTCTATAAGATGTACCCAGTGTAAGCTATGGACACATAAGAGGTGCAGCAATGTCAAAGGTAGGCTAACTGGGAAGATAGCTTTTGTATGTGGCAGATGTTCGGGAGCATTAACCTCCGAAAATCTGCAGAAAACAACTTCCGTCACTTTCCAGGGGGAAAAACTAGAAGTAGTTGATAGCTTCCGTTATCTAGGTGACCAAGTCAGTAGTGGGGGTGGGTGCGCTGAAAGTGTAACTGCTAGAATAAGAATAGCCTGGGCAAAGTTTAGGGAGCTCTTACCTCTGCTGGTGACTAAAGGCCTCTCGCTCAGAGTAAAAGGCAGACTGTATGATGCATGTGTACGAACAGCCATGCTACATGGCAGCGAAACATGGGCCGTGACTGCTGAGGACATGCGTAAGCTCGTGAGGAATGAAGCCAGTATGCTCCGATGGATGTGTAATGTCAGTGTACATACTCGACAGAGCGTTAGCACCTTGAGAGAAATGTTGTACCTAAGAAGCATCAGTTGTGGTGTGCAAGAGAGACGATTGCGCTGGTATGGTCATGTGGCGAGAATGGATGAAGATGGGTGTGTGAGAAAGTGCCAATCCCTAGCAGTTGAGGGAACCCGTGGAAGAGGTAGACCCAGGAAAACCTGGGACGAGGTGGTGAAGCACGACCTTCGAACTTTAGGCCTCACTGAGGAAATGACCAGCGACCGAGACCTTTGGAAATATTCTGTATGTGAGAAGACCAGGCAGGACAAGTGAGCCCAGCCCACTTATGAATGCCTTTCCTCCTTTGGACGCAAAGACCGGTTGAGGCAAGCGAAGTCGATATAGAACCTCACCCGACGACAGACACCCATGCCAACCCCCCATGCTTGCGAAGACATGTTGGGGCAATCGAAATCGAAACCGAATTGAACCAGCCAGGATCCCTGGCCTGGTGGTACGTAAAAAGCACTATCCGACTCGCGGCCGTGGCACGTAAAATACTCCAATGCGACCGTACGACAGGCACCCATGCCAACCCCCTTTGCTTGTGAAGACATGTTGGGGCAAGCGAAATCGAAATCGAATTGAACCAGCTAGGATCCCTGGTCTGGTGGTACGTAAAAAGCACTATCCGACTCGTGGCCGATGCCAGCACCGCCTCGACTGGCTTCCTTGCCGGTGGCACATAAAATACACCAATCTGACCGTGGCCGTTGCCAGCCCCGCCTGGCACCTGTGCAGGTGGCACGTAAAAAGCACCCACTACACTCACGGAGTGGTTGGCGTTAGGAAGGGCATCCAGCTGTAGAAACATTGCCAGATTAGACTGGAGCCTGGTGCAGCCTTCTGGCTTCCCAGAACCCTGGTCGAACCGTCCAACCCATGCTAGCATGGAGAACGGACGTTAAACGATGATGATGTAGCAGTATGTTAAGTGGTAACACATGTTAAAATTTCTCTTAGCAAAATCATCTCTGTTCTTTCAAATTTCTCTGGACTAACAATATCCCTCACTTGAAAGAGAGGTAAGGGTTGATGACTGGAAGAACATTTAGTCACAATAATCTTGCTTCAGATATCTCTCCATCTAATCCATGCTAACATTGAAAAATGAATGTTAAAACGAAGAATGAATGAAATGTGCTACATTCACACTTTTGAAAGACACTCATGTATTTCTTTCCTCTCTAGTGATTGTTCGGCTATGTGTCTCAGTAAGGAATCAATAAGGATTTTATTAAACTCCAAAGCTTTATATTTATTGATAAAGAGAAAATGACAATTGTCCATGTGCTAGTCATATTGTAAAAGGATTGATTTAAGAGAAGATCTAAATAGTGTAGGTAAGTGAAGTCAATATCATTGTGCATAACTGGAAATAGCTTTGATGCCCTTGAACGCTAATAATATTTTTGAATGATCTTGCTGGCAGGATTAGGAAATAAATTAGCACCATTTATAGCCACATTTCTCCTATGATGCTACAACTTGGAAACACATTACCATACTTATTTGAAGTGATCCAGCAGCTCTCTTTTATGATGTCATAAAACATGCTTGCAAATTGATTCAAAATTAGTAGTTTCAAAGCCCTTATAAAAAGATTTCAGAAAACTTTCTAGCATATTTAAAAAAGAAAAGAAAATATATTTATGTGAAATTTCCTGATATAACAGCTGGAGAATACATTCAAATTTTGAAATTTTCAAGAAAAATAAAATATATAAAAAAAAAGATTTACAAATCATTTTACTGATGATTAAAGAACATCCAAGTCTTTAATCATTCTAAAAGAAGACTAAATATGACAAAGCTTAAGACTAGAATGAGGAGATAACTATTAAACTCTGAGCTGATATTAGGCACTGCCAAAGCTGTTGCATTTAGGATTAAATGGTGATTTTGAAGGTTATTGTATGACTAAGAGTATAAATTATAAAGTTACACCTAAGCTTAAAAATGTGTGGAGCATCCAGAGCAGGAGTGTCAAGCTTGTTTGGCTTTGCAAGTTAGAGTGAAACATAACTATATCTTGTGGATCAGATAAGGACAATTATTCTTAAATACACAATTTGTAATGTAAGGTAAAGAAAATGAATAAGGGGATCAATATACATTACAGTTTTATTAATAAAATATGGAAGGTATATGAAGTATTAGTAAAGTTTATGTGCAAAAATGTCTAGGTAAAACTCATCTACATAATATATATATATGAATATATACACACACAGACGCACACATATACCCATGCAATCTTGATAGGAAAGAGTTTATGGTGTAATATTGATGATAAAAATTGCTGAAATATATGCATACAGTTCTTTTGAAGACTGATGCTTGAGAGAAAGCATGCACCTTTCCAGCCTCCAAACCTTTCAATAACAATCATGTCACTAGAATCTGTGGGTAAGTTTGAAAGAAAAAAAGTTTGGCTCAATGTGGCTTTACAAACTGAAGGAAAACAAGTCACATCTCTTAGCATATGGAAAAAGTGTTTCTTCCAAGGGTTGAAATAAAAAATTCTCTCATACTGATTTTACCAATCAGAATCACTATTAGTTGGGCCGACTCTGCCCATTTCACAGAATATTTTAAAATTAAAAATGATAAAAACTGTTTTTATAAAATTGAGCTGGGAGTCAGATATGATATTGAACAGGCAAGATACAGCTTTTGGACTGTATGTTTGACATTCCTGTTCTAGAGGATTGTTTCACCTACTGGAAATAGAAGCCAATTCTCCTTCAAATCATACCTTATCATCTTAAAAAGGGAAGGAGATATATCCAGGTGGTCCTGGTCATATTACTTGAGAAACAAAGAAGGGATGATTATGGCTTAAATGCTTTTGGTTATAGCCCTGTTTAACAAAGCTAACCCAAGGCTAAACAATATCTACTGTGTAATGGGTATTGACTTGGCTGAATGTTAACCGATTCACTTTGGAATTATGATGTTCTAGGTCCATTTCCACTGCCTGATACAGTGGGTAACCATCTTCTACCAAAACATCAGCAGTTAACCAAAACTGAATTGCACAATTGTTGTTTTTTACAGTTCTT
Source organism: Octopus sinensis (assembly GCF_006345805.1). Lineage (NCBI taxonomy): Eukaryota > Metazoa > Mollusca > Cephalopoda > Octopoda > Octopodidae > Octopus > Octopus sinensis. The sequence goes on along the minus strand of NC_043001.1, from coordinate 120,799,618 downwards.
GTATTACAGTAAGAAGTTAAACTCAAATACAATAACGTTTAAACTGTGATTTGTTAATTTAAAATTTCTTACTGCTTTGATGTTAAAGATATCTACTATATATTAGGGATTTAATAATTAAAATTTAAACATTCTGCAAAAGGTGGTATCAAGGTGGGATTCATTATACTTGTTAAATTTCATTCTACTTAAGCAAGACTTAGTGATAAGTTAATCACACTCAGCTTATGGTTAAACAAAGCACAATTGGTTGTACCATGTAATCAAAATTGATGAAGCTTATATAATTGAAATACATATATTTTTTCTACTCTATATACTTCATTGTTTCATGTTACTGTAGCAAGCTAATACTAGTATGGATAGGAAAAAACACTAAATAAAATAGATTGTCGGTATTTATGCTATGAGACAAAAAATTTAGTTTCAAAAAATGTATCAAAACGAAATATCTAATTTATATCATTCACTATTATAAAGTTATTATAAAATAAAGAATAAAGCTTATTATAAAATAATAATAAAAGATTCAATTTATATTAATTGTTACTACAAAAAAAAAAAATTAGTGTATATTTATTTCATTTAGGCAAGAAACAACATAAAATTGTAAATAAAATCAAATAATTAAGTTTTGACAAATCAGTTCTCAGACAAATTATATTAGCACTGTTTATAATTATACATTCTAAAAATATATATAATATTACAGAAAGTGATAGCAGCCAACATACTGTTTAATCATCTTCAAAGCTAATAACCACACGCCCCCATTAAAAAAAAAAAAAAAAGATTACATTTCATAGGATGGGTTGCTAATTTGATTATCATTGAATTTTTTTTTTTCTTTGACAAATAAGTTTGCTACAATATTGATTATCACAAAAAGTTTCTTCAAACAAAACCAGTATTAAACGTGCTATGGATTTTTAGAAATATAATTTTAGGTTTTAGAAAACCTGTGTTAATCCTTGAGAGTCTTGGAAAACCAGGTTCTTTTATTCTTTTACCTGTTTCAGTCATTTAACTGCAGCCATGCAGGAGCACCAACTTGAAGAGGCTTAGCCAAACAAATCAACCCCAGGAAATATTTTTTAAAGCTTAGTATTTATTCTAGCAGTTTCTTTTGCCAAACTGCTAGGTTACAGGGACATAAATATACCAACACTGGTTGTCAAGCAGTGATGGGGGGACAAGCACAGGCACTAAGACACACACACACACACATATATATATATATATATATATATATATATATATATATATATATATACATACACACACACATGATGGGCTTCTTTCAGTTTCTGTCTAACAAATCCACTCATAAGGCTTTGGTTGGCCTGAGCTACAGTAGACAACGCTTGCCCAAAGTGTCACACAGTGAGACTGAACCTGGAGCCATATGGTTGGGAAGCAAGCTTCTTACCATAATTCTGTTATGTTATCATCATCATTGGTTCAACACCTACTTTTCCATGCTTACATGAATCAGATGCTTACATGGATCTGTCTTTTATAGAAGGCTAGAAATAAACAGCATCATCTGTATGATGGTGGTGTTCATTTGCATCCATCACATGATGTCAAGTCAAGGATAGAACACACACACACCTTTTATATGTTTCAGTCATTAAACTGCAGCCATGCTGGGGCTCTGCCTTTGAGAATATTTTAGACAAATACATTGTCCCTAGGACTTATTTTTTTTAAGCCTGGTACTTATTCTATCAGTCTCTTTTGCCAAATTGCGAAGTTATACAGATGTAAACAAACCAGCACTGGTTGTCAAGTGGTGGGGGTGGGACAAACACACACATACATACATACATACGAGCTTCTTTCAGTTTCCATCTATCAATTCCACTCTCAAGGTATTGGTCAGTAGAAGACAACTTGCCCAAGGTGTCATGCAGTAGTACTGAACCCAGAATGTAATAATAATCCTCTCTACAATAGGCACATGGTCTGAAATTTGGGGGAGGGGGCTAGTTGATTACATCAACCCTGGAATTCAACTGGTACTTATTTTATTGACCCTGTAAGGATGAAAAGCAAAGGTGACCCCAGTGGAATTTGAACTCAGAATATAATGACAGTCAAAATACCGCTAAGCATTTTACCCAGCATGCTAATGATTCTGTGAGCTTGCTGCCATAATAATGATAATGGTTTCAAATTTTGACACAAAGCCAGCAATTTTGGGAGAGGGGATAAGTTAATTACATTGACCCCAGTGCTCAACTGGTACTTGCTATATCGACCCCCAAAAGGATGAAAGGCTAAGTCAACCTTGGCGGAATTTGAACTCAGAATGTGAAAATGGATGAAATACCATTAAGCATTTCACCTGACAAGCTAACGATTCTGTCAGCTCACTGCCTTAATAATAAGAATACCACTTCAATTTTAGAAGGTGAACTAGTTGGAAAGAAAGAGAGGAAAGTAGATGGACAGAAGGAGCCAAGGTGGAAATGGAGAAATGAAGGTGATATTCTAACTTTACGTAAAGATGAGTTACACAAAAGAGTGGTCAAAAGGGCAATGGAAAATGAAAAAGAAAGTGCAAGGGCATATCTTGATGTAAGTTACCAAATAGAAAAGAAAGGGTTCAAAAACTGTTATCAAAACCCTAAAACAACGTGTGTGGGCTAAAACATTCAAGGTGCAGGGCTACACTGACTGCATATTGCAGTTCCAACAAAACCAGTTATTCTCAAACAACCAGAAGCAGTTTTTAAGGGCTTAGGAAGAAACACAGAAGATAATACACCTCCTGAAGCAGAAGAAACCTGCCAATTTTGGAATAAAATCTGGGGGCAAGAAGTTTCGCAGAACCACAGAGCTGAGTGGATTCATTCCACGAGATCCGAACTCTATTACACGGAGGTTCCACGACAGGACCATGTGCACATAACAACGGAAGATGTCTTTGCACAGATATCAAAACTACCAAACTGGAAAGCAGTAGAACCAGATATAATTCAGGGCTACTGGCTCAAGTGGTTTAGGTCAATACACAAGAGATTTGTATTGCAATTAGACAATTACCTACAGAGCGGTACAGTTCCGGAGTGGATGGTAGAAGGAAGAACAACATTGTCAATGAAAGATTGGTCAAATGGCAGTGAGGTTGGCAATTACTGACCCATTGCTTGTCTTCACCTCGTATGGAAAGTATTGACAGGTACACTCACAGGGAAAATATATATGTTCCTTGCAGAAAACAATCTTCTGCCTGTAGAGCAAAAGGGATGCCGAAAAGGATCCAAGGGCACCAAGGATAACCTTGTGATAGACAAGGTTATAATGAAAAACTGTAAACGGTACCAAAAAAACTTATGCATGGCCTGAATAGGCCATAAGTTCACGGTGGAACTGACCATGTAATTCCATACAGAGTAGGGATTCTTCTCCCTTGTTGGCTGTTCTTATTCAGAATTCATGAGCACTCCCAAGTGCATTTTTGTTAACTCCTTCTGCACCATCAGCATACTCTAGCAGGTCTTATTATGGCATGTTGCTGCATTTGTGGATTTCGGAAATACTGGACAGGTGTGCAATAGCTGAGAATGCATGTGCACTGATTAAGAACAGCATGCCTAGAAAATGTGACTTTTCTGTAACAACCAGCACTTAGCCAAGGTAACAATCAAAAGAGGTATCTTGCAAGGAGACTCTTGTTCACCTCTGTTATTTGTTATAGCCTTGATCCCATTTTCTGTAGTCCTACATAAAATCAGTGTGCACTATGAGCTGAGAAAGAACGGACCTTGTCTCAACTACCTTCTCTTTATGGATGATTTGAAACTGTTTGCAAAAACAGAGCCTGAAATGGAGAGGCTGGTTGAGACTGTGCAAATGTACTGCAAGTATATAGGGATGGAATTCGGTATCTTGAAATGTGTGTTGATAACTTTGAAGCAGGGGAAAAAGAGTAAATTGTAGGGGCATAAAATTGCCAAACAGAAAGAGATTGGAAGACCCTGATGATGATGGGTACAAGTACCTTGAGATCCTGGAGCTGGACAATATCTTGCAAAGAAAAATGAAAGACAAGGTCACCACTGCATCTTTTGAGCACCTCAAACTTCTCTTGAAATCGAAGATCAACTCAAGGAACCTTGTGACTGCCATCAACATAAGGGTAGTTACTGTGGTTCGCTATAATGCACCCATCCTGAAATGGACACAAGCAGAGATTGATCACCTTGATCACACTGCTCAAAATACAATGACAATGCTTGGTGCCCTCCACCCTTAGGCAAATGTACACAAGCTCTACATGAGGAGAGGTAAGGGTGGACAGGGGCTGATTAGCTTACGGGAGTGCATCAACAATGAAAGAAGAAACATGGCAGAATATTTAGCAAACAGCAAAGAAGACCTGCTAGAGTATGCTGATGGTGCAGAAGGAGTTAACAAAAATGGACTTGAGAGAGCTCATGAATTCTGAATAAGAACAGCCAACAAAGGGAGAAGAATCCCTACTCTGTATGGAATTACATGGTCAGTTCCACCGTGAAACCAGCAAATTAAAAGACCAGGAAGCATCATGGTGGCTCAACAAGGGTGACCTAAAAAAGAATACTGAAAGCCTAATCATCACGGCCCAGGACCAGGCATTGAATACCAACTCAGTGAAAAAGAACATATACCAAGCAAGTGCACTGGACCTCTGCAGAATGTGTGGGAAGAGGGTTGAAAGTGTAACTTACATTGTTAGTGCTGGTGAAAGTCTTGCGGAGAAAGAGTACAAGCATAGACATGACAAAGTAACCCAAAACTTCCACTGGCTACTATGCCATAAGTATGGATATGAGGTTATGGGTGCTTAGTACCAACATACACTGGAAAAGGTAATGGACAAAAAGGGGAAGGCAAAAATCGTCTGGGATTTCCAGACCGACAAAGTGTAAGAACACCGAAGGCCAGATATAGTAACCTTTAGGAGGGACAAACCAGAGTACCTAATAATCGACGTAGCAGTGCCAAGAGATCAACATATCATGAAAGAAAGAGAAAAAGTTGATAAATATGGAGACCCGAGAATTGAGATTGCTAAGATGTGGCAGCTACGAGAGTCAAACATAAAGGTTATCCCTATTGTTGTCGGAGCATTGGTTCAATACCACCCAATCTGAAAAAAAAAAACCATCTGAAAACATTAGAAATACCCTACAATCTAGATGTATTGCAAAAGTCAGCATTACTTGGAACTGTACACATATTGCGTAAAGTAGTGTCTGTCTGAGGTCCTTGTTGTGACTTGACAAACAGTACAAACCCCTGGTAGACACAATATCTTCTATCAAAAACCTCACAATATTGTATACTGTGAAACGTCTATAATAACGATAATAATAATAATAATAATAATTATAATAATCCTTTCTATTATAGGCACAAGGCCTGAAATTTTGTGGCAGGGGAGCTTGTTGATTATATCAACCCCAGTATTCAACTGGTACTTATTCTATTGACCCCAAAAGGATGAAAGGCAAATTCAACCTTGGCAGAATTTGAACTCAGAGCATGAAGATGAACCAAATACTGTTAAGCAATTTGCCCAGCGTGAGTGCCTAGTGATTGCTGTGGTAAAATTTGGTAGATGGAAATTGTACTTCAGCCCTTTGGATAAATATATTGTTTGGCAATATCATGTCAACAAATGATGTAAAAGTAAGAAAACTGACAAACTGGGGATCTTAAATAAAATTACACTATGTGGTAGTTGTCCTACCAAGATGCATAGCTAAAAATCCAACGCTTTTGAATTTTAACACCATGCTTTAAGCACTGAAAATCCTTTATTACTCATTACTGGAAATAAACCACTGACAGGCCCATTTAAGAACTGTAGCCAATGGTATTGCTCCCTGGAAGTAATATGAATAATTTTTTTTTATTTGTTACAACCACAGGACTGTAGCTATGATGTGGCACCACCTTACAGGGTTTATTCAAATAAATCAATCCCAAGACTTAAGTCAAGTATTTTTTTCAATTTCTTGTAGCTGAACTGTAGACCTACACCAGTTGTCAAGTGGTGGAAGGACAAACAGACAGACATATATGCTCATACAAATTTCATGCAGTTCCCATTTGTCAAATCCATTCACAAAGCATTAACTAGGTTGGGGATGTAGTAGAAGACACTTGTCCTGAACCTGAAATCACACAGTTGCAAAGCAGATTTCTTAACTATATATCAATGTTTGCTACTATGAAATATACTGAAACACTGACAAATTGTACAATCCAGAAGTGGTGGGTTTTTTTTAGAGATCATGCTACAATTCTATTTAATTTTTTACCAGCACAGTATTGCAGTTCATATTGTTATTTGCAAATAAAATGATGTCCTTTAATCAGTTGATGGCTCATACATAATGTAAGCATTTCAAATGGGAATTCAAAGAAAGTAGTCTAGCTAAGTTAATAGGGATTGAAATTAGCAAGCATATATGTATGTGTACCTCTCTTTCATATATATTATATATATATATATATATATATATATATATGAGTGTTTTGTGTTGGAAAAAACCCAATCCTAACCGTAAAGGTAAATGTAAGGCTTTCAAAAATAATTACACTAAAAATACAATAAATAGTAGTAAAAATATTTGGCTCATTTGTGACCGCATGTGTACCATTGGCGATTTTTTCCTCTGTCTTCCCTTCTCTGGATCTTTCCTTCTCCTATGTTTCCGACGAAGAGCTCCGCTCGAAACGTTAAACCCTCCTTCTTCCCTTCTTTCCTGAGCATCCAATAATACTATATTTGTTCCACACCCTCATGTTGTTGTGCTTTTTTGTGCTTTCTTGTTTGGATTAACTATATCATCATCATCGTTTAACGTCTGCTTTCCATGCTAGCATGGGTTGGACGGTTTTACTGGGGTCTGGGAAGCCAGAAGG
>NC_043001.1:120705194-120790194 GCF_006345805.1 Octopus sinensis | reverse complement strand
TAAAACAGTCAAACAATACTATTAGATAATTACAAAAAGACAAGTCCAGAATTGTCTTATGTAAACATATTTGTAGTTTAATACGAAACAAGTTAGTGGTATAGTGCTAAATTCTCTTGAGTATTAAAAATTCACTGTGTTTATGAATACAAGAGCTTCCTTCCATGTTTGTCCACATTCAAGTTAACGAGTCATTATTATCGCAGAGTGCTGGATGACAGAAGGATTTGTGGTATTTAGTTACATCCCTTTACGTTCTGAGTTCAAATTCTGTCCATTGAAAATTTCTAGGATTTTGAAAAAAAAAAAAAAGAAATAAATAAAGTACCAGTCATTTACTGGGGTTGATTTAATCTGCCTACAAATAATCTCAAATGTAAATAGATGTCTACAATGGCTTTAATTCCTCTAGGGATGATGAAATAACAACTAGGTATATACTAGGATCAATCGCATATAGTCCCACCGTTTAGGTAATAAGTAGGCAGAATCATTAGTGCATTAGATAGAAGCCATGCTGTGCTCTGAGTTCAAATCTTGCTCAGGTCAGCTTTGTTGTTAATCTTTCTTGGAGACAATAAAAGAAGTACCAGTCAAGTACCAAGGTCAATTTATCTACCTGTCTCTTTGAAAGAAATTAGCTGTGTTCAAACTAGGGCAGGAGTGGGCTATGCCAGGCTTAAACTGCTCAACACATGCCACAGATTACAATGGTAATGCTAACTCGACCAAAATTTGAGGTTTCAAGTAAGGAAAGAACCCTCCATCTACAAATTTGGGATTTTATTCCAGCCCTAGAAATACCCTACACTTCGGAAAGTATCAATGTAACACTACTCTATATTTTCTAAATCTGAAAATCAAATTATCATTCCTGGTATAAATATAAATTAATATAAAAAGAAAATTTATATATATATATTTGTACATAATATAAAAAAAAGTAATAAAACACAGCAGAAAAGTTACAATGAATAATGGTAAAAAGGAAATGAGAGCAGTGGTATGAAGGCAAAGTTAATCTGTCAAGAAAAGGAATCTTTGAAATACTAATGTGATCGTCAGTTTCCTATTTTTCTTTTACACATTTACATACAAATATACATGTGAAAACACACAGACACACAGGTATACATACACAGATACAAACACACACACAACTCAATATTCACATGCTATTACTTATACTTTTATCTGTTTCAAGAAACATCGTTAAAAAAAAAAACAGAAAAAACTCATTTCAGGTCCCCTTGAAGCTTATAAATTCTTATAATATCAACAACATACCATTCTTACTTGGTAAGAATAAATTTTCTAAAATGGACAGATAGATTTGAAGGACTGCTTTAGGCCAATGGAAGAAAGTCTGTCATATTTACAGGAGATGTGGGTTTGAATTCCATGGATAGTCTTCAACTTTTCTTAAAGGGTTTTTTAACCCCTCTATCTATATGCTGTTATTTATAGCTCTATCTGCTCTGAGATCCACCAATTCCCAAAAGAATTATTTCACATTCTATTGAAGTTTATATATTCTTATGGTGTCAGCACACATACACACACAGAGTTTAGTACTGAAATAGCTTGTTTGTGGTTAAGTTCTAAATTGATTTACATGTGTATGATAAACAAGCATATGGTTAACATTGCTCTACCAAAACTATTTTTCTTTCACTTCTCTTGTTCTCTGAAGCGTTTGTGAAAGTGTATTTCACTTGGAATATATATATATTAAAAAAAAAATTTTTCCAATATTTTGTTATTGTTATTTAATCTCCAACATCATTTCTTTCTCTCTCTCTCTCTTTCTTTCTCTCTCTCTCTCTCATATATATATATATATATATATATATACACACACACACACACACACACACACACACACACTGAACCACAAAAGAAACATCACACACATAGTAAATAGAAAACGGTTTATTAACAGACTGCCATAGCTTTGATTAAAGAGTGCTAATTAAGAAACCGTTCTTTCCTAATGATAAAACGTCATTTCCTGAAACATGTTTGACGTCACATGGTGTCATGTGATGACGGAATATCCTGGATCCAATGAGATGAATTCAATATCTCATGTGACCACTGTTAGCATTGATTATCGCCAGGCATCTTATGTACATTGAATGCCCCCAAACGATTGATGAAGGCCATGGGGATATTAAAACTTACAGTGAAGGATTGCTATAGGCTAATGCTGCAAAGTCTGTCGTATTTACAGGAGATGTGGGTTTGAATTCCATGGACAACCTTCAACTTTTCCTATCCAAAGGGTTTTTTAACTCCTCTATTTATAGCTACATCATCTGCTCTGAGATCCACCATTCCCCAAAAGAATTATTTCACATTATATTGCAGTTGTCAGCCTTGGAGAGATGTCATTTAGCCTTCATCCCACAGGTGCTCTATGGAGTTCAAATCCGGACTTAGGGCAGGGCATGGCAGTGTCTGGATGTTGTGCTGTTGGAGGAAGTCTGTTGTCAGCCTGGCAGTATGGGCACAGGTGTTGTCGTGTTGGGACACATGATTCCAATGATGGGCAAAGTATTGCACTATGTGAGGCCTCAACACTTGGTCAATGTTGCGAGCAGTGGTTACTCCATAGCCCTGGCCTTGACCATTGTTTTGGAAGACCACCGGTCCAAGTTTCTGGTTGAGTGCAATCCCACCCCTTACCATGATGCTCTGTCCTCCCCATGAGTCTCTCTCCACCACTCAGCCATCAGCATGACGTCCACCTCTTCTTCTCCAAACCCTATCTCTGCCATCTGCCACAGAAATGCAATATCAACTTTTGTCAGAGAAGACTACAGTCATCCATTGCTGACGTCACCAGTTCTGATGTTTTTGAGCCCACAGCAGACATACCCATCGATGACAATCTGTGAGGATGGGGCCCCTAGCCAGACATTGGCAAGACAGATTGAAAGGTTTCAGCTAGCAGTGAGCCATCTCTGTACAAATAGTTCTATGGTGACTCCCTATGATCTGCCTAGCTGATTCTGTTGCCCTCCAGAATCAGTCCTGCAAGTGCTGTTGGTGAAGGTGATGATCTTGATGTGCCATTGTGACCCTCGATCAGTCATTGCATGGATGATCCTCCGTGCTGTTTGTGGCATTGTATCATCCCCTCAGCCCCTCAATTGTCCAAATACTACAGTTCAAGTCATTAGCAATGATCCATGGAAGCTGTGCAGCATGGAGACATCCAATAGCTTGCTCTCTCTGATTTCATGTCAGCACCACATAAAATGCGCCCATGCTGGTGGCACATAAAAAGTACCCAGCACACTCCATAAAGTGGCTGGTGTTAGGAAGCACATCCAGCCATAAAAATCATGCTACAACAGACAATTGGAGTCTGGCCAGCTCCTGTCAACCTGTCTAACTCATACCAGTATGGAAAACAGACATTAAACGATGATGATGATGATAAACACAGACTCACACATGATGATCTCTCTCTCTCTCACACACACACACACACACGATGATCTCTCTCTCTCTCTCTCTCTCTCTCACACACACACACAAATTTAGTTGGCTGAAATCAATACCAGCAACTACTTTGAATTTCTTTATCGGAGAGCCAAGAAATTCTCCAAGCTGTTATGTTGGGAAAATGTTCAGACTGAAACAAAAACAAGCAATGTTGATAGATAGAATATCAAGTCTGAAGTATTAAAATGAAAGATTCCTATATCTAAATTAAAGGAAATTACCATGAAGGAATCAAGTTTGGAAGTGAGGTGGCCCTCATCTTAAATATGGGAACAAAAATTTGATAAAATAAATTATATTGAACCAGTGCAGAGAAGAAAATCAGGAAAGGAGGAGGTGACAGTTTTTGTCAACCAAATTCTACTTACTAGACATTGGGCAGTTCCAGAATTGAACCTAAAATCACGTGATTGAAAATCAGACTCATTAACCACACAACCATGCCTGCAACCTTTTACCTTTTTTTATGAACCATTCATTTCTACATTCGGTGTATTTTTCATGGAGCTGTTTTCTAATATTTAAAGATGTGTTAAAAAGCTGAAATGATTACCTAGTCTGAAGCATTGATTGCTTGATGACCGTTTCTGTTGGTAAATTCTTCTTGATTATTTGATTAAAAAAAGAGTAGTAAAAAATCTCAATTGCTGTTATCTACTACAACTGTATAAGCGTTCTGGAATGTATTTGCCTCCCCCTTTCTTTTTGTTTTGATCTTTATATTCTCACCAGCAATATTTAATTTAATGTGCATTTACTTACATACATCAAAAACTGAGCTCATAACAATGAGAATGTTTTCCAATTTAAACAGAGCCGATGACAAACAATACATTTAGACCTTCACATCTAGGTTAGAATGTTTTATGATATTAAAGTCAGAAACTTGTATGTGACTTTAGATCTTATCTTTCATCTCTTTGCAAATGAAATGGAGCTATAAAAATGGCATCTAAATGTAATAGCTCACAGTTATTTCATTACATTTAAAAGGGAAAGGTTTTGACATAACTCTGTTTGAAAACAGTTTACTGGTGAATGACATCATCTAGGGAACAGTTTAGAAAGTTTTCAAACAATATACTCCTGCCACTGAGACTGATATTTGCTATTCTATAAGGATACATCAGTTTGCTTTCAAAGTGGGATTCTATAATTAAAAAGTTACATTAAATGGTTGTATCTATAAAAACGGTCTTGTTTGGGTCCTGAATTCATGTTTTATTATTTGATCCAAGATAGGTCAGTTATATTTTTAGAAACTATATATTAAGAAAATAAACTCAATCTACTTTCAAGGCATAAACCTAACTTTTTTGGTAAGCTCTTTTTCCATCAATGGATATGTACTGAATGTTAGAGCATTGGTCTGTGATGGTGCTTTGCCATTTACAAACATATCCAAAACAGGCCGTTTATCTGATGAGCAAGTCTTCAATTATCAACATATTTACATTCACTAATCCACTGATGTCTTTTATTCGTCCGCTTTCTCTTTCATTGCTACAATAATTGCTTTAGCTCTTTTGAACTCAAAAACATCATACAACACCAACCAATCTGAATACCTTTGATGTACCTGCATCACTGCATCTACTGTGTTTCACCTAATCTAAACAAACTATATAAAATACTTTTCTCTATACTTTCTCTCCAGAAAGATTGTGTGGAAGGGTCAGTGAGGAATCTGTTAGAAGATCAAAATAGACATTAACTGTATTGACTTAACTCATATGTAAGGATCAGCATGAGCTATGAGCTCTGCTCCTCTTCAAAGCCAATTATAAAAAGTAATTATTTTCTTAAACCAGTCTTAAAAGTGAACTGTCTACTTCAGACCTGCACAAAATACTACTCATATAGCTTAATAAACCTTACGTAAGCTAGTGTTACAAGAAATGTATACCATATCAAAAACAATTCTGGAAATATTCTTTTCGTTTTGATCTTTATATTCTTACAATATTTAATGTATATTTACTTGTATGCCTAAAGCTATGCACACAATGAAAATGTTTTGAAATCCACTTTAATAGCATCTTGATATATCCTCATAGGGCATATGACCCTTTCTGTTCGGAGCTGCTTATCTTGAGGACTAACATTTGTTCATGCATGGAAGTTTCCTCTCTCAACAGAAACACTGATCAAGGGAAATGCAAGTGTTGTTATCAGAACAAAGATAGCCCAGACTGATACTATGAGGAATTTCATATAACATTCTAACAATTCTGCCAATCGAACAACCTAGACAGGTAATTTTCTTGAAACCACAGAAAGGCTGCAAAGTATACTATTCAATACACTAATAACTGCTTATCCACTGCTTGTCCATAGCATTTTCATAAGTTTGTCCTAAATGTCCATGTTTGTTTTCAGAATTTTAGTTAACATGTTCTGGGTAATATAAAACTTTCTTTTTAGAAGTCTGAAGTTACTCTGCTAATTGGAAAAAATACTGGAAATGTGTATCAAATATTATGTATAGATGCTAGGGAAATATATTCCTGTATATCATGTGATATACAGGACAGGTGAACAGTTAACACACTAAATGAGAATGTAAACTCAAAACTTAAATGCTGTCATTCCATCTTATACAATTTCTTATGAAATGTTGTATGAACTAGAATACATTTTGAAAAAAAAAAAAGAAAAAGGTTATTTTAAAGAAAACTTGAAGGATAACTTATTCAAAAATACTTGTGAAGATATAGTACATATAAGAATGCAGAATCAAAATTTAAAAGCCTCCTATCCATCTTACATAGCTTGTATTACGATGTCGAATCAGTTAAAATATTCAATAAAGATGTGGCTGGAAGCAGTTTTACTAAAGCAATGTAATGGCTTGTGTCACTTCCTGTGAAACACAGAACTGGTCTGTACAAAGAAATTCTAGGTTGGTTGTGGTCAATTCCATAGTAAACTAGGAATAAGGCAAGAAAATGTTCAATTCAAATAGAAATGCCCAAAGAAGATCTTCCAGGTTGGCATTCTGCCATTTCTTTATCAAACAATTAAATTATACAAAAATAACTGATAATGCTTATGCTGATGATGATGAACAAAACAAAAGACAATGATTAAATGTATAGCAAATGAGTAATTAAAATTCTGGAGAAAACTGGGTAAAAGTTAGGAAAAAACATATCAATATTACAATTTTTGTGATCACACAAAATTAATTGATAAAAAGCGAGACAATTTGATAATTTAATTCAGTATATGTCTGGTACACACTTCATTGGAATTCACACACACTCACACACACACAAATATGAAATTAGCTTCTGTGCAGTTTTTCCCCCTTTCACTAAATTCTACTGGCAGGATATCGGACAAGGTACTGGAGCAGCTTGATGCATTAGTGCACAGTTAACGGCATCGCATTAAAGAATATAATGATTAAAGTTGCAGTTGGGAAAAAGTCAGCTGACATAGGGGACTGGAAGCCCTCTGAATATTGAAAGAGAGTTACTTCTATCATGTTGATTCATGCTCGGCATCAAAATATCGACATCGTGACTGCTGATCAGTGCTCTGTGAAGGCAGTAAAACATGACATGGACATCATGAAACCAAGTTCCCCCAAATTCTTATGGTATTTGGGTGTGTTTCTAGTGATGGTGATATTATGTTGCCTTACAGGGCCCTTAGGCTCATTTCAGACTGCTACATGAAGCTGTTGGAGACTGCAATCAAATCCTGACTGGAGAAGCTAGTTGCTGCAAGGCTCCTTGCCAGATCTCCCGAAAGAGTCAGAAGTGGTTGTCAGAAAATTTCTATGACTTTCCCAGACCCATTTTTTGCTGCAAGGCTCCTTGCCAGATCTCCCGAAAGAGTCAGAAGTGGTTGTCAGAAAATTTCTATGACTTTCCCAGACCCATTTTTTGCTGCAAGGCTCCTTGCCAGATCTCCCGAAAGAGTCAGAAGTGGTTGTCAGAAAATTTCCATAACTTTCCTAAACCCATTTTCTGGCTTCCTACTTCCCTCAATTGTAATATAATGGATTACTAAAAGACACCAACCACTCTACCTGTAACACCAAGGCTGAGTTAGTGGCTAAGATCAAGGAAGTGTTCAAAGATCTCCCAAAGGATACAGTAAGGAATGCTAGCACTAGGTTCAGGAGCTGTCTTGAAGCTGTGGTGGGAACTGAAGGTGGCTGGTTTGCGTTAACTTATCTCCCAACCATAATCTAGTTGATATATCTTGATTTTCTAAAATATTTTTATTTTTGGATGGAATATTGTGTTTTTCTTTTGTGCAAACTTTCAAATTTAGCCTGAACATCCTGTATTTGTAATATACATACATGCCCAAACATACAGATACATGTATCTATCTATCATATACATATATATATGTGTATGTGTGGTGTGTGTTGTATGTAAATTTATACACGAAGACAGTCAGGCATTCATTGAGAGAAACTCAACAGATTTAAGTAATGTATAAGTTGTACTTTTACAAGGAAATGTTTGATAGTAACTTTGAAGTTTTGCCAATAGTTGTCAGCAGACTGATAAAAACAATGATCAGTAAAAGTTCAAAATCACTGTCAAATTTTTCTTTGTAAATGTGTGTGTGTGTGCATGTGAGTGTGTGCATGTGTGTGTGTGTATGTGTGTGCGCATGTGAGTGTGTGTGTGTGTGTGTGTGTGTGAGTGTGCATGCATGTGTGTGTGTATGTGTGTGCGCATGTGAGTGTGTGTGTGTGTGTGTGTGTGTGTGAGTGTGAGCATGTGTGTGTGTATGCATGTATGTGTATGCATCTGTGTGTGCGTGTGTGTATGTGTGTGCGCATGTGAGTGTGTGTGTGTGTGTGTGTGTGTGTGTGTGTGTGTGTTGTGTGTGTGTGTGTGTGAATGTGTGCATATGTGTGTGTGTGTGTGTGTGTGTTTGTTTGTTTGTAATAGCTTAAAATTTGCAGAGCCAATAAAGAAACATATTTCAAAACAGGGCAAAAATTTTATTCCAGTATATTGCAAATATATTTGTTCTTGATACAATGCCAACAAGACTATCTAAATAGATTTAAATAAATGGAATACTCAAAATGTATCTAAATTTAATAGCTATTTGTTACTTTATTATATTAAAAAATAGCAAACAGATAAAAACAAAATTCTTACTGAACTCCATTTGAGTATAATAATGGTTATTATTTGTAAATCTCACTATGTGAGATATTCAGCAGCAATACTTTGGAGTAAAGATAACTTGCCAACATAACAGGGCAGTCCTGGTTTAGGATCGTATCATATAGCCAACTGGAGACAATGTCTCCTGGGGCTAAATTTACAGGAGCATTCGTCCTAAACCAGGACTGCCGTGTTATGTTGGCAAATTATCTTTACTCCATAATAATGGTTATTGGCAAAAAGCATCTCAAAAACATTCCACAAACTTTTCGACAATAAGCTCTAACCACAGAGGTTTGCATATGCTCACTCATACCCAACAATAGTTGCTGCTCTGGGAGGACTCATCAAATTGCTTTCAATTTCCATTCTTCAACTTGTTCAGTTCAACTCCAGGAAGATTCATGGTGCCATGGCTGGCAATCGTTCAGACTGATAAGGTTATTCACCAAAATTTTTATCCTACATTCTAGACATATGTTTTAGAATAAACTGATAATTCTGACAGTAATCTCGATAAACCAAAGTACATGGTTAGAAAAAAGATAAACTTTTCCTTGAACAAAGCTAATTCTGATCTGATCAAATGCTTTGTATTGGCATACGGCAAGCAACCAATGAAAACCTATATATATTCTTATGAGAGAAAAAGCAATCTTGGTTACTATGTAAACCAACAAAACTATCCATCAACTTTAAGTTAATTTGATGTTCCCTAGCTCATTGTCTGTTTCTTTCCACCCCCCTGCTCCCACCCCTCTCTCTGCAGATTAAAATTTTAGATATAAAATATTGAATCTACTGCTCTCTACTATCTTAAGTACTCTACATGAATGAGTTAAATCAATGTTTACTGAAACTAACCATTCTATTGTTGTTGTTGACATTGTATAATCTTCATCAGACCAGATTAATCAGAACTAGATATAGTTTAGATTTTGACCATCACCGCAATATATCATCATCATCAACCACTCCGTGAGTGTAGTGGCTGCTTTTTGCCTGGCAGATGGCCATGATCGGATGGTGCTTTTTACGTGCCACCAGCACGGAGGCCAGTCGGGCGGCGCTGGCTACGGCCACGTTCGGATGGTTCTCTTACGTGCCACTGGCACTGGTATCAGAGCTACAAATTCCATTGATGTTGATAGGTTACGATTTTGATTTTCACTTGCCTCAACAGGTCTTCACAAGTGGAGTTTTGTGTCCCAAGAAGGAAAGGAATGCATAGGTGGGCTGGTTACATCCCAGGTGTAGGCCACGGGATTATAGCCTCACTTGTCCTGCCGGGTCTTCTCACGCGCAGCATTCTTCCATAGGTCTTGATCTCTAGTCATTTCCTCGGTGAGACCTAAAGTTTGAAGGTCGTGCTTCACCACCTCGTCCCAGGTTTTCCTGGGTCTACCTCTTCCACAGGTTCCCTCAACTGCTAGGGTGTGGCACTTTTTCACACAACTATCTTCATCTATTCACACCACATGACCATACCAGCGCAAACGTCTCTCTTGCACACCACAACTGATGCTTCTTAGGTCTAACTTTTCTCTCAAAGAACTTACACTCTGTCAAGTATGAACAATGACATTACACATCCATCGGAGCATACTGGCTTCATTTCTTGCGAGCTTATGCATATCCTCAGCAGTCACGGCCCATGTTTCACTGCCATGTAGCATAGCTGTTCGTACACATGCGTCATACAATCTGCCTTTTACTCTCAGCGAGAGACCTTTTGTCATCAGCAGAGGTAAAAGCTCTCTGAACTTTGCCCAGGCTATTCTTACTCTAGCAATTACACTTTCAGCACACCTGCCCCCGCTGCTGACTTGGTCACCTAGGTAATGGAAGCTATCAACTACTTCTAGTTTTTCTCCCTGGAATGTGGCGGAAGATAGTCTCGGCGTATTTTCAGTGTTTATTACTCCCGAGCATCTGCCACATACAAAAACTATTTTCCTAGTTAGCCTTCCTTTGACATTGCTGCACCTCTTATGTGTCCATAGCTTACACTTGGTGCATCTTATAGAGTTTCTACCTACACTTTTTCTACAGATCGAGCAGGGCCATCTACCTGAGGGTGTTTGTGATTTGTCTACCTTCCTACTTATTAGAACTTTGGTTTTAGCTAGGTTGACTCTTAGGCCCTTCGATTCTAATCCTTGCTTCCACACCTGAAACTTCTCCAGTTCTGATAGTGACTCAGCAATTAGGGCAAGGTCATCAGAATAGAGGAGCTCCCATGGGCAGCCTGTCTTGAATTCCTCCGTTATTGCTTGCAGGACTATGATAAATAGGAGGGGGCTGAGGACTGAATCTTGGTGGACCCCTACCTCTACCCGGAATTCTTCACTGTACTTGTTGCCAACCCTCACCTTACTAACAGCATCCCTGTACATGGCTCGTACAGCTCTCACTATCCATTCATCTATCCCTAGTTTCCTCATTGACCACCAGATAAGGGATCGGGGGACCCTGTCAAAGGCTTTCTCCATGTGAACGAAAGCCAGGTACAGAGGTTTATTTTTGGCTAGGTATTTCTCCTGCAGCTGTCTCACCAGAAATATGGCATCAGTGGTGCTTTTCCCTGGCACGAATCCAAACTGCATCTTGTCCAAGTTGACTCTCTCCCTAATCAGTTGGGCTATGACCCTCTCCGTAACCTTCATTACCTGATCCAACAGCTTGATGCCTCTGTAATTATTTGTATCTAGGGCATCACCTTTACCTTTGTAGCAGTTGACTATTATACTGCTACACCAGTCATTGGGTATGACTCCTTCATGTATAACCTGGTTAACTATATGGGTGACTAGGCTATGGCCGACACTGCCAGATATTTTGAGCATCTCCGCAGTAATTCCTGATGGGCCTGGGGCTTTCCCTGTCTTCATGCTTCTAATTGCCTTAACTACCAAAGGACTGTCAACTCAGATAGCTGGTCCCTCTGTTGGGTCGACATTTGGCAGACTCTCTTTATCCCATTCATTTTCTTTATTCAGCAACCTTTCATAGTGGCATCTCCAAACTTCTCTCTTTGCATCCTCATTTAGCGCAAGTGAACCATCATCCATGTGGACACATTTCTCTCCTACCACATCATGATTCTCTCTCACACACTGTCTTGCAACACGAAATACCTCAAGTCTTTGGTCCTCACGGCGCAGAACATTGGCAAATTTTTTTTCTTATCTGCTTCCCCTCTGGCTAAATAAACCTGTCTCCTAGCTTCCCTTCTGGCAGTCTGATACAATTCCCTGCTACTTCCATTCTTCCAGTCCCTCCAACCCTGTTTCTTCTGTCTAATAGCCCTGTCAACCACATTGTTCCACCACCACGTTACCCTGGGTCGAGATGGGACTTTGCTCCATCCACAGATCTGGTCAGTGGCTGTCAGCAGAATGTTCCTTAGAAACCTCCAGTTTTCTTCCACATGTGAAGCTATATCCCCTTCTATGTCATCGAAGACTTCGAGTAGTACGTCTCTAAATCTCTGTTCATTTGCAGGATCTTTAAGCTTCCAGATCCTTCTCCTCCAAGCTGGTCTTCTTCTGGGCAACCATTTAGCTCTGATCCTGAAGTCGCTAACTACTAATCTATATATATATATATATTATATAATTAATTATTCTAATGGGATCCACAGTTTTAGAGCCGATAGCATGCTGGACTGATGGTCAAAGGATAAAGATTTCAGGCCCCCAAAAAGGACCACAATGAAGGAGACCAACTGTAACCAGTCTTCCTCAGCGGTGGCTGAAATGAGGACTGTTACACTTGAATAAACTCTCCATACAAATGTTGTCACCACTCCACCTGTTCTAACACTATTATGAAAGGTTTTGTTTTGACAATTTATCTAATTGTGTACAACCTCCACCCAAGACCACTTTCAGAACATCTCTCTCTCTCTCTCTCTTCCTCATGTCTTTCCTGCTTAGTGTCTCACTGCTTAGGCACTACATGGACCACTTTATCCAACCTATTCAAAATGTCAACTGTCTGGAATTTCCTTACCAGCCAACATTTTCTTGCTGACTTACACACATTGAAACTAAGCATAAGTTACATCAATCTCATCCAATATTTGAGAAATATCAAAAGGTTATGAATACTGTATTTTCCTCTTGACCAAACAATGAAAAGTACAAAAAAAAAAGTACTGAGAAAATAAGTACATTTGTGGTGAGAATCAATCTTATTGAAATTATTAAAGGAATTTGATGGTGGGTACGAAATGCAGATGTTACCTATAAATTGTCAACGTCATCACACTTGCTTTATATTCTGCAAATGCTTAAAAGGTACGGAAAAATATTTCTTAACCTAATTTTCACCCATTTCAGTTCTTAAAACAGAATCATAACTCATTACCCTGAGATGAGCTAATATTTGGAAAATTCTTTGAGATTTAGAATTTTAAACAAAGCTGTAAAAGTAATAACATCTAGAAATATTTGAAGCTTTACACAATTCAGTAAAAAATGTCTGTATATTTATAAATTAATTTATCTAATATAATACCTTTTAATCTCTCTGTCTGTCTGCCTCTCTCTCATATGTGTGTATGTATGTATCACTGTGTAGTTCGTAAAGTTAGTTAGGCCAAAGTCTGGCTGGGAGGTTAAAAGTTCATTACCAACCACGTGGTTTTGAATTTATTAACATTGTGGAGCATCTTGGGTAAATGTCTTCCACTATAGCTCCAAGAGAATGAATTATGAGTGAATTTGGTAGACAAACTGTACCTAGCTTGTGTGTGTGTGCATGTGTTTCTGTGTGAATACTTATATTGTGCTTTGGGTTACAGACTGTGATGCTTGTTGTTATTATTATTGGAAACTCTGAATAAAAAAAGGTAAACAAAGGCCTGAGAAAGGTCAAGACAAAGTGGTACAATTGAATTGTTATTTCATCCTTTGCTCTTCTATTTACTACAAAACTCTGCATCCAGTTGTTTACATACATTCACAGTGATGCACAATGTCTGCTCTAACTTGTTGGTATTGAAAATAAATTTATTTTCAATGTTGGATACATGTACCATTGTTTTTATAACTATTGTTACTGCCACAGTATTGTGGTGCCTGAGGTTGAAAAACTGAGTGGATTTAGTTTGCATCACAATTGCTGGAGTTTTTTCTACCTCAAATGTTACCAAGAAGAGACTCCTGCTAATAGCACGTTGATTAAGACTAAACCACATTACTGATCCAAGTTCTTGGATACGCAATGAACACAGACTCTTTACTTAACCCTTTCGTTACCAACCTGGCTGAAACCGGCTCTGAGTACAAATGTTTTGTTTTCATAAGGTTTGAATTAAAATCTTCCATCAAACCTTAGTCACAATTTATGTTCCTAACATTAGCTTAATGATAACCAAATAATTTTACTAAATTCTTTGTTATATTAAAGTAATTGAAAGAAACACAGAGCATCTCAAAAGAAATACAGTAACGAAAGGGTTAAACTGTCTAACATCAATTACACTTTTTAGTTTATCAAGTTTTATATATTTGTAAAGACAAAAGATAGAATTGAAAAGAAGAGTTTTCAAATGGAAACAATGTCAGTATGGGGAATAAGCACTTAAAATGTTTAATGGCTGATAACATGATATAAAGCCAAACAGTGTAAAGATGCAATATTTACTGTAGAACAAACACAAATATGTCATTATCAATGAAGATGCTGGTGATAACAGCATCCATAAAATAGAGGAATTAATCAACTAAATTAAATGATGAATAGAAGCAAAAGATATTTAATTAAACTGATATAATGAGACAGAACTGCATTCATGTAGCTAATCCTCATTTGACAACCGCTTTCCGTGCTGGCATGGATTAGATGGTTCAAAAGGATCCAATAGGTTGGAAGACTGCATCGTGCTCCAATGCTAGTTTTGACATGACTTCTAAAGTTGGATGCCCTTCCTAACACCAACCATTTTACAGAGTGTACTGAGTGCATTTTTTAAAGGCACAATCTTAGAGCTTGTCTTGTTCTTGATAGTCCTCTCAACCTTCCATTGTCACTCTCAGCCCTCTTGGTAGTCCCCTAAGAAGTCCTCCCCATCTTGCATTGTTTCTGCTTGATTTGTTAACCACCTTATAGTGTAGAGTGTTCTGGATACCTTTTCCATGGTACCAGCACTAGTGACGTTGCCTTGTAACTCAAAGTTAAAAAGCCTCCATGACTGAAAGATAGAATAAGCAAGGTACATTGGGCCCTGCAGATGCAATGACAGGAGATGGAGACCTTTGAAGATATGTTGTGATTTGTTGTCAAAAATTGCTTAATTAAAATTGTAACAAATTTCATCAACTTGGTATTGCTCTTCAGACAGAGCTTTGCTTTATGAATAGTTACAAAATAGGGTCAACTGAGCAATTCATTGTAAAGTAAAATTTTGAAAATCTTTCCTTGAAAATTTCTATCTATGTCAATGCATGCTATTCTAAGGAGAATGTTTAAAATTAATCTTTTGACTGCGTAAGACGATATAATTGCAGTAAAAGTGCAGTAAAATTTGTGTAGCTTATGCATATCCTAGAGTGACTACTGCAGGGATGACATGACAGGCATTTAAATGCACTTAATATCTTAATCTCTGAAAGGAATGAAATATGACATTAATGCATTCCATGACAAGCAGGCATTAATTTGAGGAATTCATAAGATTTGAGTGATGTTGAACATTTTTGATATTTCCCTATCATTTTGCATTCACTTTAGCTTATCACAACTCATTTAAATTCAGGTTGGGTGGTTGTGTTGATCGTTTCATAAAGGAAAAAAATATATATCTGCTAAAGACACTTGTTGAAGATTGAAATTACTAATGTTAGAACCAGTTTTCATAAATGGTCTCAGGCTGACAAGTCTATCATATCATTGAATGATTCTTATATCAAGCAAATATTGATCATAAAGAGTGAACAAGCCAGGGACATTCCTCACACTAATTGTTTCTAAGATAGGCAAAAAGACCCAAATTTTAAGGGAGTGTGTTAGTCAATTATATTGATCCCATTACTTAACTGGTACTTTATCGATCTCAGAAGGAGGAAAAATAAAAGGCAAAATTGATTTTGGCAGGATTTAAACTCTAATTATAAAGGGCCAGAAAAAATACCAGGCATTTTGTCCAATACTCTAACAATTCTGCCAATCCCCTTTTCCAGTTGCATTCATCATGTTAATAATACTTTTTGTTAGGGAAAAGTCCAATACTTCTAAGAGAAGGAATATAGTTGAATGAATCAAACCCTTATGTATTACTGTTACTGATTTCATCAAAAATTGATTTTTACAACCATATGTCTTTTTAGTACCAGTCTGTTTAATAGCCTCTTACAACAATGCAGGGATACTGTATATCCATTCTAAAACCAGGATAGGCACAGTAATGAGCTCAAAATGTAGATTCAAAACTAAATATAGTTATTTAGTCAGAAAAATCATCACCCTGACAGCATTAACCTTTTCACGGATCAAATTTATTCAAATATTATGTTTTAATGAATTTGGGGAAAAAAAAAAACCGGAATTTAGGATTTAGTGAAACATAATGAATTGTCCGAAGCATTAAACCATCAAATGTAATCTCTTGCAGTATTGCTCTGGATCTTTGCATTTTGAGTTCAAATCCCACTAAAGTCAATTTGTCTTTCATCCTTTTGGGGTTGATAAAGAAGGTATTAGGTCAAGGTAGTGGACAAGTGGAACTGTTAGAATATTCTATTCTATGTTTTGTGGTATTTGTTTAGATTCTTTGAATCCTGAATCCAAATTGTTCTGTGGCCTATTTTGGTAGGAGGCTTAATTCATTGCCCGGATTAACACCGTTACTTAGCCATTGGGTATTTTCAGCAAACTTCATTCTGTTGAAAGCATTTGAGTCACATATCTCCTCTCTCTCTCACCAGGCTCAGAGACTCTAAAAAGGGTTATGGGCACATCTGTTCCACCTGAACAAGGGATTAAAAAAGAAAAAAAAATCTAAAACTTTTTCATTTTATTGCTGTTGTCTAATTTCAGTTCAATTCTAGTCATGCTGACCTATAGTCAAAAAGATTCTAATCATCACTTAGAGTATTTAAGTTTATATTACCTCATTATTTATGGGATATTTGACTATTATTTCTAATATATTGAGTAATCATGCAGAGTCTCTCATTGACTCATTTATTTATTGATATACTAAACTGATATATATGACATAAAGCAGGAATGGGCAATCATTTTTGAGAGGGAGGCTGCATCAGGCATGGGCTCATCATTAGGTGGGCTTCACTACCAAAATATTCAAACTTATTTTTTGTTAGCTACCCCATTTAGAAAGTTTTGTGATCTGCAGGTTGTCCATGACCTATGTAAATTAAAAAACAAAGAAAAGGTTCTTACATAAAATTATGAAGGAATGATTTAATTTAAATATGAAAATATTGTATTCGGTTTTTCATATCAAAAGAGTCAAGTGAGGTGTCAGACAGTGAATTCAAAAGAGTTAAGCAAATGAATATTTTTCCAAATCATTGCTGGAGTAAAATTATTGAATCTAAGATCATTTCCTAAGTTCAACACTAACAAAAGAATAACATAACTATAAAGATGAGGCTATGATTAAGACTCTAAAATAATATTTAAAAGGAAGAACAGTTACAGATGCAAGTTTTGACAGCCAAGTGTGCAATGCAGTATTTGTTGCAACACTCTGTGCTCTGAATTCAGATCACAATGAGATCAACTTTGCCTTTCATATGATTGACTAAGAATTCAAGGTTGAAAGAATAAAAGAATAGAAATCTTATTGATCACTTATAGTCTGCATTTTTTCCCTTCCTTTTGTACAGTATGGAGACATGATAAGTTTAACAGAAATAATCCTTCTCTGGAGATAAAATTGGCTTTTGAAAACTAAGCTTTCTCAAGGACATGCAGTAAGTTTTTGAGATCTTTCTTGGGGGACAAATAGCATATTTGATTTTGGAAAAAACACGATGATAAAAATACTAAAATCGGCTTAAATTAATATTTTTTTGTTGTTAGAATTTGCTATTTTAGTTTCTCCATTAAATATTTTTTGAAGATAAAATATGGTTACTATTCAAATAAAATGTATAACCTATTACATTTTAAGGTGGCCATAAATTGATTTTAATGAATTTATAATAAATTTTTTTAAACAAACTACTTGGTAAGTTGGTGAGCAATATTCAATATTGTTTAGAAAATATTTATTTTTGCTGTAATGTCTTAAATGACCATAAAACCTGTTGTTCAAATACAATCTCAACTGAATTTTATGTTAAAATATTTTATAGAAAATGTGTATGTACATGTATGTAACCACATTTCTCTTCACCCTTTTTGTGAAATAATATAATGCATTAATGAGGGTAAGGGAGCTATTATTTAGTTGTTAGATGTACTAGGAAGAGTCACTAGATCGCCCTCAAATCATACTCTTCTAAATAAAAAAAAATACATTGGAAAATGTAATAGCTTAGAGACATAAAATGACTGGATTGCCTTTGATCATAGGTCTGCTTCATCAGGGCTGACCTTGGGCTAAACAACAATACAAAGTTTATTTATAAAAATAAAAATATAAAAATAAAAAAGAAGCAAAATATAAAAATAAGCAAAAATATGTGTTGCAATAGAAACAGAAATATATTCTATAGTTGTAGTAGAAACTATATTAATACATAAACATATATTGGCCAAATTTAGCCCTCACTCTATTCCAGGTTTAAATAATCTGATTTTCTGCCACTGCAGATGTTCCACTCACCTCAAAAACACAACTGAATGTTATTGTTTTTCTTTTTTGTCATGACTGCAGCCAGGTTGAAGCAACATCTGGAAGCACTTTTAGTCAAACAAATGAATCCCACTACTTACTACATTTTAAAGCTTAGTACTTATTCTGTTGGTCTCTTTTACCAAATAGCAAAATTACAGGAATGTACACACTTCAACACTGGTGGTCAAGTGGTGGTGGGACACACACACACACACACACACATGTGCGCGATGGACTTCTTTCCATTTCTGCCTACCAAATTCACTCACAAGGTTTTGGTTGGCCTGAAGCTATTGTAGAAGACATGTGCCCAAGATACCATACAGCAGGAGTGAACCCAGAACTATGTGACTGGGAAGCAAACTTCTTACCACACAGCCACACCTGCACCTACATTGATTGGAAAAACATCTTGTAAAAAATTTAAACACAATGAATAAAACCTGAACACTTTTACATACTTTACCAAAATGTTTTTTTAATGGCTGAGCAACACAGACACTATTAACCATTTATAGTTTACAGATCTTTTTGCCGTATGTGCACAGAAAAACCTCAAAGTTTGAATATTTACACTTGGCTGTATGGTTAGCATATTCACTTTGCAACTACATGGTGTTGGGTTCAGTATCACTGTGTGATAGCTTGGGCAAGTTTCTTCTCGTATTGCTCTAGACCATGAGTGAATTTGGTAATGGGGAAACTGTATGGAAACTCATTGTGTATGCATGTATGAGCGCATATGTACATCTTTGTAAATTAGCATCTGAGAGAGAGAGAGAGAGGAGAGAGAGAGAGGAGAGAGAGAGGAGAGAGGGAGCATGAGAGAGAGCACAATAGAATAAGTGCCACTGTCATTCTTGTACTCTCTTGACTAAATCCTTCAAGGCAATGTTCCAGAAAGAGGTACAAGAGTAAAAGAGTTATGCCAAGGTAGTAGGATCAGTAGAGTGACACACCCTGGGACAAGCATCACCATACAACACTGCTAAAAAATGTCATCATAGCAGATATTCATGTAATACTCAGCAGCAGAAAGTAGAAAATCTGTTGAGCCTTACACTGCAAATTAGGGCTTTGTTATATAGATACCACTCACTACATTAAGACAGTGTTGATCAAGTGGGTAGCTCCGTTCTGTTTATGGAGTTACTCCATTCTGCTTATCATCTAGGTACTATAAACACTGCTGTTAAGGTGTTTAGAGAAAATAATAATTACAATAAGAACAAAGTGAAGCTTAACTCTTTTGATACCAACCTGCCTGAAACTGCCCTTGACTCTGTAGTACAAATTTCCTGTTTTCAGAAGTTCTGAATTAAAATCTTCCACTAAACCTTAGTCACAATTTATATTCCGAATACTAGCTTAATGATAACTAAGTTATTTTATTAAATCCTTTGTTATATTTAAAATTAATTGAAAGAAATACAGAGCATCTCAACAGAAATATGGTAATAAAAGGGTTAAGGAAGCATTATCTTAGCTGTTGATGTAGGGTTTTTCCACTGTGAAGAAAAGACTAACTTGATAATACATATTAGGAGTGTGATCTGTGAGATAGGGAAGTAAAAGCAATGAGTGTAGAAATTTGAAGCTGCTGGCAATAAATATATTGAAATACATCGACTCATAAAATTCACAAATTTAATGAAAAATATAAAAATATAAAATGCTATCTTTCTGGCAAAGGGATTTTGCTTGAAACCTGAGAAGTTACATCCCATTCATATCATAAGAACATATCTAAATTCTTTATTTCACTGAATAGCTTTTGACAGCATTGACAACCACCATGGACTGAATTTTATTTATTACATGAAAGACTGAATGCTTGTTTAGAAAGTGACTGAATATCAAAGGTATTTCTCAATGTTTAGTAGATGTGGTGGCTGCACAGATACAGACATGTAACATGAATGATGTATGATGGAAGATGTTTTATACCTGCAGTAAAAGTTGGGTCAAACTGGCTATACTAAAAATGGTCAAACTTGCTTAATTACATTTGTTAATTTGGTAGAGTATTAAAGGAATCTTGATCTGGTTAGTAGCAATAGTTATTTCTGACAAAGGCTCAAATACTCAAAGCAAGGAAATGACATTTACAACCATTTAAAATGACTCCAGAACTTCCTCAGCAAATTATTTTGGCAAATTATTTTATTGATCCCTGGAAGGATGCAAGGCAAAGTCAAACCTAGTGGGATTTGAACTCAGAATATAAGAAAAAAACACAACTAAATACTGAAAGCTATTTTGTCAGATGCTCCACCAATCTATTCAATGATAATGTTGAAATGTAGACTTGTCAAAATGGATTACACTTTCACTAAACTGCCATACTGCCTTGCTGCTCTTGGAAATTGCATTGGCTGAGATGGCTGGATGGTGAAATTGTTTCTGTTGAGATGAGGAAAAAAAAATTGAAAAAATATATAAATCAATGCTAATAGATGCTTAATATTGACAGATATTAGAGATGACAAATAGACAAGTATATTGTCAATTAAATTATATCTAGTATTACATGTTGCTTTGTTAGATTTAGCTCTTTGTGCTTTCAGGATATTGCTAAAAGTACTCGTAATCAAGTGGTTTTGAAATTAATGCTAATTGAAAACTCAAGCTGAGGAGTCATGACTAATTGCTACTATTGCTGTTCAGCCCTAGGTCACCCCTGAACAAGCAAATGTATGATCGAAACATTTTAGCTGTGATTATTACACCTTGTATTTTTTCCTTTTTTACAAGTGTCTAGGACTACATTATATGTGTCACACATTCTTTGGAAATGGTGCAGAATGTTTTAAGGGAGATTTAGTTGCTATTTCTTGCAGTTCAGTTGACAAAACAGAGGCTCCTCATTTTGCTTTTAACTTGTGGGTATCAGCTGGCAAAAAATTCCATGGTTCTTATTTAGTCAATGGCATGTGTTACACTCTGACAAGCCAAGCCAACAAAAGAAACATCACATAGTCACTCAATCTGCAAGAAATAGCAGTGGTATTTGAACTCAAAACAAAGAGCAATAAGAAATGCTGCTTACTGTCTTAATAATATGCTCAGGGATATAGAAACCCCATCAAACTGCAACATCTGTGAAAACATTTGAAAAGTTAAATAAATTCAAGAATCTTGAAAGTGAAGTTTCTAAAATGTGATACCTGAGAACATCAACTGTGCATGTGATCATTGAAGCTTTGGAGATTATACCAAATAGCACTCTTAAATGCAACGATCAAATAGCATGAAACTGAAAAATATTAGAAATACAAAATAGTTTTTTCATGGAAACAGCCCACATCCCAAGAAAAAATGCTTTTAACTGAGAATATCTGAATCTTCAAAAATCTTTCAAAATTTCAAATATCACAACATACTTTTAACAAAATCTTAATTCTCAGTATTTGGTCCCCTTTTCTGGAAATATATCATTGCTACTCATAATTAGTAAAATGTCTAACTTGCTGTTACTTGAGGCATCTGTGTGAGATTTGGAGCAGTTTGCATAAAGTAAAGAAATAATGAAA
Organism: Octopus sinensis; assembly: GCF_006345805.1. Taxonomy (NCBI): domain Eukaryota; kingdom Metazoa; phylum Mollusca; class Cephalopoda; order Octopoda; family Octopodidae; genus Octopus; species Octopus sinensis. Next base: position 120,768,187 of record NC_043001.1, on the reverse strand, counting down.
CCATTATAATTATGGTTTTCAGGCAGCAAACTAGCAGATTTGTTAGTATGCCAGACAAACTGTTTAGCAGCATTTTTCCTATCTTCATTTATTGAATTCAGATTTTGCCGAGTTTGACTGTGCCTTTCATCCTTTTGGGGTTAATGAAATAATACTAGTTAAGCACTGGGGTCAATGTAATTGACTGTTCCTCTCCCTCGAAATTTCAAGACTTGTGCCAATAATAGAAAGGATTGAAATAATGGTTTCTAATTTAGGCACAGAGCCAGCAATTTTGAAGGGTAGGGGTTAGTTGATTGCATTGACCCTCAGTTCTTAACTGGTTCTTTATTGGTCTCAAAAAGATAAAAGTCAAAGTTGACCTAAGTGAGATTTGAACTAAGAATGCAAAGAATCAGAACAAATATTGCAAAGCATTCTTATTTCTCTAATGATTCTGTCAGTTTGCCATCTTAATAATAATAATAAAGACATTTTAGCAAGATTTGAAATAATTTCACCTTTTATGGAGAGTTTTCAGCTAAAACATTTTATGGACATACCAACATACTATTAACATATTTACTGTTAAGTATATCAATTCCAAGTCAGTTTACCAAATTTTAAATTCACTTAACTCTTTACTGACTGTTTTTTTTTTTCAAGCTTAGAATAAACTTAAAAATATAGTTATATATGAATTTGAGTGCCTGTTATTCTGTTATAGTCACTGCAGGTTTCTGTTGTAAGTAATATGCACCCCCCACATACTAGTATGTATTGCTTGCTTAGTGGTTGAATCAATAAAGTAGGAGCCAATCCAGTGAGAGTTAAATATCATTTAACCACTACAAAAATTATATGTGAGCTGTATCTTGTCTCATGTTTGGATAGTACAGTCAGTATGATTTTTAACTATGTACATGTTAATGAGTGTGTTGAGATGTCTCCCTTTGTGTGAAAATGTAATTAGCAATTTAATTAAATAAAAAATATTGTAGCTGGTAATAGAATTACAGGGAATGATATGATCAGCTAAACGTTTTGACAGTAGTGCCCCAGCATAGCCATAGTCCAGACACTGAATCCAATAAAAGATTAAACAAATTATACATAAATACAGTGACTAATTTCCTACATTGTCATCTTGTTGCCATACTGAATATTACTGGTATGATAAAAAGTGGAACCAGTAATTAACCATATGAAATAAGGTAAACAAGATTTTGATGTCCAAAAAGTGCTCTATTTTTAAAAATATATGTTTTAGTGAAGTGGAAGCACCCATGAACCTTTCATAAGGCCTCTGATACTAGCGAGAAGGTGGGAGCATGAGATTCTTGCATCAGAGATTGAATGCTTACAACAGAGCAGATTCTACTTAAGGATCTTAAAGTGTCAGATGGTGGTGGTGGTGATGGAGGTGTCAAACCTATCAATAAAGTAGACCACGGCAGGATTTGAATTCAGAACACAGAGAATTGGAACAAACACCATAAGACATCTCATCTAACATGCTAGAGGATAAATTCCTGCTGAATGAAGACTAGAGGACAAGTTTTTAATGGACCAAGATTATTAGGTATGTTATCATTGAATCAAGATTAGGAGTTGTGTTCCAACCGAATCAAATTTACTTCGATTTTAACAATCATTAGAATCTGAAACCATATTTTGATTTTCTGATTTGGCTCAGTGGTTAGAGCGTCGAGCTTACGATCGTGAGGTTGTGAGATCGAATCCCGGACCGGGCTGCGTGTTGTGTTCTTGAGCAAGGCACTTTATTTCACGTTGCTCCAGTTCACTCAGCTGTAGAAATGAGTTGCGTCGTCACTGGTGCCAAGCTTTATCGACCTTTGTCTTTCCCTTGGATAACACTGGTGGCGTGGAGAGGGGAGGCTGGTATGCATGGGCGACTGCTGGTCTTCCATAAACAACCTTGCCCGGACTTGTGTCTAGGAGGGTAACTTTCTAGGTGCAATCCCATGGTCATTCATGACCGAAGGGGGTCTTTACCTTTATATATATATATGTAGGGAGAATTCACAAAAAACAAAAGACGAAGATAGGTGGTGTAGACAACAAACAGATGTATTAATGCTCGGGAAGTGAAAAAGTCTTTAATGCTCGGGAAGTGAAAAAGTCTTTAACGTTTCGAGCCTACGCTCTTCTACAGAAAGGAACACAGAAAGAAACAAGGAGAGAAAATAAAGAAGGTGTAGTGGCCAGCGATCTATCATGGCGAATGCTGGACAGAGGGGTCAACAGTAGAAACTGGAAGGAAATATAACCAATTCATTAATTTGAAATGGGGAAAAGTAAGTGCTTGAAATAAAATATAAACTAATTAATACAAAACCAGAGACTCTCTGAATACATGGAGTATGTATTGTTGTCTTGATCATAGATCTACTCAGCCTTGGTTGAGCAGATCTGTGATCAAGAAGAATTCATAAGGGATCAGTTGCTTTTACAGATAAAGTGTATCTTGGACAACATTTTTTTGCAGAGATTGAAATGTACATGTATGGTTTGATGGAAATTGGGTCGCTAATTCTTTGAATTAATGTAATAAAGATAAGCCTAAAAACCTAGTAAGATTAAGTAGATATCAGATTTTGTTGAATCTTAGTTGGTTGAGACAGTGGGCACCTTTCACATCCAACAAGGTTTCATAGTTTGGTACATGCTTTCTTCTTATTCTCGAGAATGAAGTTAAACTCATTTTCATGAAAGCCAGGAAAGAATTAAAATTTATTTGCAAGGACGTTGCAGATGTCCTTGCATAGGCGCAGGAGTGGCTGTGTGGTAAGTAGCTTGCTTATCAACCACATGGTTCCAGGTTCAGCTCCACTGCATGGCACCTTGGGCAAGTGTCTTCTACTATAGCCTTGGGCTGACCAAAGTCTTGTGAGTGGATTTGGTAGACAGAAACTGAAAGAAGCCCATCCTATATATGTGTATGTATATATATATATATATATATATATATATATATATGCATGTGTGTGTATATATTTGTGTGTCTGTGTTTGTTCCCCCAACATCGCTTGACAACCAATGCTGGTGTGTTTACGTCCCCATAACTTAGTGGTTTGGCAAAAGAAACCGATAGAATAAGTACTACGCTTACAAAGAATAAGTCCTGGGGTCGATTTGTTCAACTAAAGGCGGTACTCCAGCATGGCCGCAGTCAAATGACTGAAACGAGTAAAAGAGTATGTAAACCAAGCAACCTAGTCTTTCATAATGAGATGGAACTGATGTAGTTATCATAGACTATCTCAAGGAATCAGGACTTGAGAAATTCTTTGGTCAATCAAGGGCTGGTCATCCAGTTTTTTTGCAGAACCCCTATGCTAATAACTTCTTATATTGTCTGTACATATGCATAGAGGCCTGGGTAAGGTATTTTAGATGCAAGTCTCCCCTCTCCCTGCCACTAATATTTATCTAAGGGAAAGGCAACAAAGTTGAGCTGATACAGCAAGGCACCAGAGTCATCGTCGGTATTGCTGTCAGAATGCAGAGAGCTAGAACTGATACTGCAAAGACATCTTGCTTGTCCCTCTAAATAAATAGATAAGAGATTCTTTGCAGAGTCAATTCATTCAACTCTTTAATAACTCTGCAAATTTGCCACACCCCTTATAAAGCAAAATAAAAATGTAGGTCTTCTTGTTTATAGAATAATATACAAACCAAGGTATGGCCCAGTTATGATATATCCAGCTAGACACTTAGCCAAGCATGATTTGAAGGCTAAAGCTCATGTCAACCTCATCAGCATGTTTTAACATTTTGAATGACGTTCCTCTGTGTCTCTACCTTGAGTGACCTTGTTTGCTAAAGCTCTGGTTTCACCAAACTATTTCTACTCAAGTATTTCTCAGTCTGTATCAGCTGTGTGAGTTATAAATTTATCAATGTCAAAAGAGATCGATTTGTCTACTTTCCAAAACGAAATCAATATTTATCAAAAGATAATGAATGAAAGGCAAAGTAAACTGAACACCATATTGTAGAATGGGTGATAGATTAGATTATCTTAAATTCTTTGAAAATTCTATAATATTGAATAGGTTATTGATTATTTTAAAAAAAACCTTATTTTGGGGACTAATTTCTAAAGCTATGTACAGTCTGTGTAAGAGGGCTGTAGAAATATTCTCTTATTGAAAATCTTAAATTAAAAAGAAAATTGAGATGGAATATTTGCAGTACAGTAGCAAATTACAAAATAATTGAAGTTTGTTTATAGTTAGATCATAATTTAGAAACATCAAAAAAATATGAAAATAAGTCTTGCGGTTTTTATGAAGCTGCTCAAATGCAAATGTAGCTATAAGAAATGGCTTGCAATATACCGGGTAAAAAAAAAAAGCCCTTTGGAGGGAAAACGGGCAAACAAACATCCACGGAAATCAAGCCACATATTGTGGCTGCACCTGAGCAGTTGTGGTGCACCTGAGCACTGTATACAATAATTTCATTATTATCATTTATTATTATATCTGCCAAGCACCAGACACCACGATGACTGTGATATTGTTTACACTAAAGTAACTAATTTGTCTTTTACAAATCTGCTTGAATGAAAATGTAGATATAAATTCACAGTATATTAGGTAAAAAAGGTGGTGGGGGGGAGAAAAATGTTCTTAGGATGGAAAACAAAGTGAATAGATACCTATTGGAGTTAAACTACACATCTGCCATAGACCAAAATTTAATTTTGTGTTTTTATAAGGATAATCAATTCTACCATTTTTTCTATGATAAAGAGTGCCATGAAATATCTAGTATTTATTGTACCAATTAGACAATACTCACTCAGTGCCAAAATAACAACTCTCTTACAACAAATATTGATTTCCTCAGACTAGGAACATGGCCAATTTTTGAACAGGAAGTCATGTAATTAACAGAATTGACCTCGGTATATTCTTGACATTTGTTTTATTGATTTGAAGCAGGAGCATAAAATTAAAACATTAGGAAGGATTTGAACTCATTTGAATATAGGGCTTAAACTGTGATACTACTATATAAAGAATTTAGGCTAGTGTACTACCATCTCTGCCAACACTCACACTCCTACCTCTTCTGCTATTAACAATATTTGAAGGTTGATAACTTTGTCATAACATTAACCTATATTATTTCACATATATATTTACCATTAAAATAACAATGTTCCTCATATTATCAGCTTAATTTATAGAACTACACTCAGCTATTTAGAAAATAAAACAGCAAACCTGGATGTAATTAAAGTATAATTAATGTAGTTTTAAATATTAAAGAGAAAGCTAAGCAGATTTTATAGATCAGGTAAGCTTTTATAGTCAGTAGAAGCAAACTGGATGAGTGGTAATGATTTGAATCTATGACCAGCTGATAGGTTAGCCTTTTGTCGTTGCTTTTTAGCCCCAGGTTCACCTAAGTTCTGAAGTCCTACAATCAAACACACTCAAATCAATATCATTCCCACTTTTTCAATATGTATCATGGACTATATTGTCCAATGCATCACTCTTTTAATGCAATGTAGTTTAAGAGACGTTTGGCTGCTATTTCTAAAAGATTAAGTGGCTCCCTAATTTACTCTTTGGTTGTTATTCTTTAGCCCCAAGTCAGGATTGATAAAGCAGACCTATGATCAACAGCATTTAAACTTTGACCAATCAGTCTTTCCAGATATAGTTAGATACTATGGAATACATTATCCAACATGCTCCTTTATAATGACTTAATAACATGGTTTAAGGGAGATTTGACAGCCATTTCTAGCAGGTTGAGCAATGGCACTGACTCTTTTGGGTAGCAAACTCTATCTTATGCATTTCTGTACACTACCATTAGGAATATTTATTCAAGATAATTTGGAAGATATAGTTCTTATCTGGTGAACCTAAGCTTCTTATGAGCCATTTGAGGCCAGTGGAAGGATTTATTCGATTTGATGAACTTCTCTCACTGGACTGAAACAATGCTGGGGTAGCAACTTGAAGAGTTTTAGATGATTATATCAAACTCAGTACATATGTTGGCATGATACTTATTTTATCCATCTTTATAATGGATCACTAAGATACTGATAAAGTGACACATCTTAACACACCAGTAAACATAAAAACAGATACTGATCAATTGATCGATCCATCCATAAGACACCCATTGTATACCTGCACAAGGCAGGCTTCTTCACAATTTCCATCTACAAAATGGAACTCAATGCACAAGGCTACAACAGCAGATAACAGCCCAGTAAGTGCACAGTAAGATTGAACCTAGAACTGTTTCCCTGCAAAGAGAAGTACTTAATTACATGACTTATTTTTATTTTCAGTGACAGAACATGAAAGACTGAAGAGAGCAAAACAATAAACAAACTTCAATGGTGTCTGATCTAATTTGAGTTTTGAGAACATTCAACAAACAGAAATATAGGCATAAACATGGCTATGTTAAAGAAGTTTGCTGGAAATGACATCGTTTTGGATTGAGTCACGTTGTTAAGCGAGCGTCTTCTACTATTACCTCAGTTCAACCAATGCCCTGTGAATGAATTTGGGAGTGGAAGTTGTATTTCAGTCCATCGTGCGTGTGCGTGAGCGAATATCTGCATGTTGTTTTTGTTACTGTGTGAGCAAAATGGTGCTGATGTCAACATTATCAAGGGTCCCTCTGTGCTTTAAAAGGTTTGTTAAATATAAAAATACCATACCAGAAAAACAGGTGTGGATTGATGACAGAAAGAATATCTAGCTGTAAAATCTTGCCAAAAAATAACTTCCAGTTTTAACTCATGCTAGCATGGACAAGTGAAAATCTGGCCAATGTAGACCACTACCAGTCTCTTTGGATTCTGTTTTGTAATATTCTTTTACATATTTCAATCACTGAACTGCAGCCATACAGGAGCAGTTTAAGAGACATTTGGCTAAAAGATTAAGTGACACATAGAGGCTTCCTTATTTATTCCTTTGTTGCTTAGCCCCAAGTCAGAATTGATGAATCAGATCTATGATCAACAACATTTAAGTTTTCATCAATCAGTCTTTTTTTTTTTTGAAATAATTATCCACCACCTTCTATTTTAATGACATTAGGGTTTTAGTTGATCACATCTATCACATTCTAATGCATGGTAGACGCTGCATCACGGAAGATGCATACTGGGTAGTTTGGAAATTATAATTCTAGGAAAAAAATTTTGATACTCATTAAAGCCCTGTCCACATAATGGGGCAGAGGTCAGTGGGCACATGCTAAATTTCTAATCAGACAAAACTGGAGTGCTCATGTTTGTTGTTGAGTGAAATTGCCAGACAAGGCTCACCTACCTGGGGGTTTGCTGTGAGGCATCATTGTAGTACAAAACTGTCCTGAAATTATTCATACAACACACCATGGTGATCATACCACATCTGCTGCTGCTGATCTCCTACAAGATAGTGGTGTCTGACAATGACTTCTGTCAACCATCCCAGGTAGATGACAATGAACCATCAGGCACAGTTCAATTGTGTGAATAGGTCTCAGCCAACCCCAGCCAGTTATCAGTCATTATATCATCAATGTTTTAATAAATAACCTGATAAATATGCAGATACCTTCTAATACAATAAACCCTCATCAACTCATTTAATTGGCTGCAGTATTTATAATCTTTGTCTTTTGATTTTATCCAAATCACAGCGATGAAAAATATGTTCTATTTGTTGAGACAAGCATATGTATATCAAAGTCTATATTTATTTTGATAAGAAAAAGTAAAGAAGTTCTTTGGTACAAATCAGACAAATTAAAATTTCAGGTAAGGAAATAAAAATTACAAAAGTCTGTGCATCTCTAAAATCCTTTACTAGTAAAATAGTTAAAAATATAGTATTCGTTTTTCAAGTCATGACAACTTTTCATTGCTGAATTCATAATCAAGCTCTGAATCATTATAAGAAGAATCTTTATCATTATTGTCAGTCTCATTCAAAAAGTTGTCTATACTACCATCTATAACATTAATAACACCATATGTTTTAAAAAACTTAAGGATAACTTTAGTTTTAATATCAGATCACAAGTTCAGCATTCCTTGACACCCATATTGACAGGTGTTTCATCTTTCCGGTTGGCCTCCTGTCACAACTCCTCTCCATCATCCATTTATTCAATTGCTCACTCATGACATTCTTGAAGTGCTCATTAAGCTGATATCTAGTGGCTGTAACTGGGAAGACACCACCAGGAATTATTGTCAGCAGTGTGTTTAGCCTCTTTGCTAGCATTTTGATGCTTTCAGACTTGTGAGCATTACACTGATCTCATATGAGCAGTGATTATGTTCATAGCAGACCACCGGGACACTTGGACCATATTTTTACCAACCATATCTTGCCTCCTTCATATATTGATCTCTTGGATTGTACAATAACATGAATGCCATTTGGCAGTTTTTCTTTGATAATTGCTTTTACCATGAAAATTAACTGAGGCAGTTGTTTGGTCTCATCAACACATCCAACTAAAACTGCTGTGTAGTGAACCTTATCATGCCCAATGGTTTTAACAGTCCCTGCTCTTATCTCTTTTACATTTACATTTAGATTAGCCTGCACATCAAAATTCAAAGGAATTTCATCCATATTTCCAATCTATCTGAGTCTGAGACAACTCTTGTGTTCCAGCATTAATAATAAATTTATGGGAATATATATTTTTTTCTTTGTATTCTGCTGGCATTTTTATGGAACTATGCTCTTGTTTGAAAACTGTGTATATGTGTGTGTGTGAGAGAGAGAGAGAGAGAGAGAGAGAGAGAAAGAGAGAGAGAGAGAGAGAAGAGAGAGAGAGAGAGAGAGAGAGAGAGAGAGAGAGAGAGAATGCTTATGTTTTGCAGAGTTGAGCTGATGGAGTTATGTTTTCAACACACTTGTTAAATTGATAGCCCTGCATTCTTGAAGAGGATTGAAATGTAAGCTTCTCTACTTGAAAAACAGTTAAAGGCTGGCACTAAAAAGGGCATTTGGTCATCATAAAACAATGCCTCAGTGATAAGTATTCTTCTAAGCAGTGCTTGCATAGAAAAACTGACATCGAATAAATGAGTGTGCGTGTATGAATATATATATATATATATATATATCATCATCGTTTAACATCCGTTGTCCATGCTGGCATGGGTTGGATGGTTTCACTGGGCTGGTACACTGGAAGGCTGCACTAGACTCCAGTCTGATTTGGTATGATTTTCTATGGTTGGATGCCCTTCCTAACGCCAACCACTCTGAGAGCATAATGGCTGCATTTACGTGCCACCAGCATGGGTGCCAATTTGCATGACACCAGCATCTACCACATCTGCGAGTTTGCTTGGCTTGATGGGTCTTCTCCTCAAACATGACATAATGCCAATGGTCTCAGTCATTGCCTCTGTGAGGCCCAACTCTTGAAAGGAACTCAGCTACTTTGCTTATGTGAGGCCCAACACATTGACCTGAAGAGATTTGTGATTTCTCTGCCTATCTACGTACTTTATATAAATAGAAATATATATATAATATATATATATATATATATATATATATATATATATATATAAAAATATATATATATATGAATAAAAAATATATATATGAATAAAAAATATATATATGAATAAAAAATATATATATGAATAAAAAATATATAATATATATATGTTTAAAAATATATATATATATGTACAAAAAATATATATATGTATAAATATATATATATATATCATCATCATTTAATGTCTGCTTTCCATGCTTTCTGGGATCTCGGCAAGCCAGAGGTCAAGTTCATGTTTGAAAATATCTACATCCACTCCATGGAAGCTCCTCAGATGATTTGGCAGACAGTAAAACAGCTGTGGGCCCTTGAAACCACAAGCTATTGCAGTACATCGTTGTGGTCTGGTATAGCTCTTTATTCCAAAGTTTGGTACCAGTCCTTCCCGTATCTTTTATATATATATATATATATATATATATATATATATTTAAAAATTAAGGGTAGAAATTGATATTAGTCAATTAAAACCAGTGGTCTAGCACATTAAAAAGAATCCGAAGATTAAAATATTTATATATACCAATTAAGGACTGAACACGAAAAGGTGGACAGTCAACATGCTAGATATAGACGTCAAATCGCCATTCTCCACAAAGATTTTGTTCTCAAATAAAAATAAAATTCAGCAGACCTAAAGCAATGGATGAGACAAAAGAAATATACTAAATGGAGTAATTATTCCATTTAGTATATTTCTTTTGTCTCATCCATGCTTTAGGTCGTGCTGAATTTTATTTTATTTGAGAACAAAATCTTTGTGGAGAATGGCGATTGACGTCTATATCTAGCATGTTGACTGTCCACCTTTTCGTGTTCAGTCCTTAATTGGTATATATATATTATATAATATATATATATATATATCACTGCATACCTCTCCCACCTTTGTTCCAGGGAATAGAGTTGCAGCTCTTTCAACCTGTCCCAGTAACTCAATTGTTTCATAGATGCAATTTTCTTTGTGTAATGTCGCTGGACTGCTTCAAGCTCTGCTATCGTCCTTGTAGTATAAGGTGACCATAGCTGAGAGCAGTAGTCCAGTTGGCTGAGGATAAATGACTTCCATAGTGTCATCATAGTTTCTTGATACCTTGTCCGGAAGGTTTTCAGAATCCAACCGGCCAGTCTTCTGGATACTGCTGCCATTTTCTTGATTTGTGTGTGAAATGAGGTATTGTTGCTCATTTCTATTCCAAGATCACACACACTATTTGATTCTGGAAATGCGATTAGTTTCCCTCTACTATCCGTTCAATGACTTTGCTGATGTGTGAAGTCAGAGAGACAGACCTATAGCTTTTGGCATCTTCTCTGCTTTCCCCTTCATGGATTGGGCATATTATTCCCTCCTTCAGCATGCTTGGCAGTTTGCCATTTGCAAGAAAGCTCTGGAAGAAAATCTGGAAGGCTTTTGCCAGGGCATGCTTACACAATTTGAGGAGGATTGCTGGGAAACCATCAGAACCAGCAGTTGAGTCTGTGTCCACTTCATCTATGGCTAGTAGTATATCGTCTTCACTAATGTTAATGTATTCCATCATAACTACCTCGCTGGTTATAGGTGAGGCAGCAAAGAAGTCCACTGGTTTGTTCACTTGTTTGAACTGGTCATTCAGTATCTCACTGATCTTAGTTGGACTATCTGTGAGGGAGCCATCCTTTTGGAAGAGGGGTCCTATCTTGCAGCGTACTGAGGCTGTTTCTTTCGCATAATGAAAGAAGGCTTTTGGGTTTGATTTAATGTTATGAAATAAGAATTGAAGGCATTGCACCTCGACTCCTTGCCCCTGCAGTGAGTTCATCACTGCATTCGTTTCGATGCTGTCGAAGGCCTTCTCGTAGTCTACAAACGCAACGCAAAGAGGCAGCTTGTACTCATTCGCTTGCTCAAGCAGGTGTGTTAGAGTAAATATATGGTCAATCATGCTGTGGTCCTTCTAGAAGGCGGCTTGCTCCCTCGGCTGCCGGCTTGCTCCCTTGGTTGCCGGCTTGCTCCCTTGGTTGCCGGCTTGCTCCCTCGGTTGCCGGCTTACTCACTCAGCCACACATGTATCCATAATAGCTAATTTTTTTCTAAGTCAAAATTAATTTACGACAGATTCAATATTTGAATTGCATTAATAATACAGTATTACAGATTGAAAGTATGTTGATGGAACTAATATACACACACACTCGTATGGTTGTGCATGTATATATAAGTATGCTTTTATGTACGAGTGTATGTATGTGTACCAATTGAAGGTGTGAGTTACATATAAATTATAGCAAAAGGTTTATGTTAACATTTTAAAACTTCATGTTAATGACTCTAGCTTATATTTATTTAATCTTTTCTTTGTTTTCACACACATACTTACAAAGACACACACACAAAAAGGAATTTGTTTATGAGGTACACATCAAACTGACAAGATCAAAAGAACTATGTCACAACAATTCAACTGAATCACAAATATTGTGCGCTGAATTGAGAAGGAGGAATGGTATGTATTTTGAAGAGTGACATTTGAAGAATTCAGACAATAATGAGTTACTGTTTTCATTATTCTGACTGCAAATGAGTTGAAGTTGATGAATAAACATATGAACTGAACAAAGAATTTAAAAAAAATTGTAGTGATAAACAGGCCAAAATAATTTTGCATTATCAGTTGTATAAAATCAAAGAGGTAAATTGGTAGAATCAGAGCACTGGACAAAATGCTGTACAGTATTTGTTTCAGCCCTTTATATTCTGAGTTCAAATCCCACTGACGTCAATTTTGTCCTTCATCCTTCCAGGGTCAGGTCAGGTATGGGGGGCATGTGCCATTTGTCAGTAATGGTTCAGGTCATCCTGAGTAACCTTTCAAGCAGCTTTGCTGTCACTTCCAATCTCTGCAAGATATTTCTTCATCTGTTGTGATCATGTGGCATGTGGTTGACCAACACAAGGTGTTACCCCAGGCGGATCCTCGGAAAAGCAAACATGATACACAGGATCCAATTTGGAAAATTGAGCAACATGACCGAACTATCTGAACTGATGCATCTGAATCGTACAAGTAACAGGATGCATTTCAGTTTCTGAGTATAATTGTTGGTTGGATGTGAAATCTGACTAATGGTAACCCATAATTATATGAAGTGGAGGTGCGTGGCTTAGTGGTTAGGGTGTTGAACTCACGATTGTAAGATTGTGGTTTCGTTTCCTGGATTGGGTGATGTGTTGTGTTCTTGAGCAAAACACTTCACTTCACATTTCTCCAGTCCTCTTAACTGTAGAAATGACTACCACTAGTGGAAGCACATTGCTTAGTAGTTAGGGTATTGGACTCGTGATCATAAAATTGTGGTTTTGATCCCTGGACCGGGCAAACCACTGTGTTCTTGAACAAAACACTTCATTTCAGGTTGCTCCCGTACACTCAGCTGTTGAAATGAGTTTAGCCTGGAGAGGGATGGACTTAATCGGACTTTCTCATTTTAGATACATTACATGGCTGCAGCACCTCAATGACCCCTAAGAGGTTAAGGGACATGTCAATCCTACAAAACATCCTGGTACCAGAAGAGTTCAGGTAGTTCCTGTCCAAGTCTTGCAAATAGAGAGCAAGTCAGGGAGACCAGAGGCCTTAAGACCTGAACCTATGTCCTTCCTCTCAGATAGTAACAGCACCAAACACCCTTGTCCAATGAAGTTCACAACTGCACCAGTACATTTTTAAGTCTTTTTAAGGCTTTGTACTCACAGCTGATGCTGCTTTGGATCACACTGCCAAGTCAAGTGAAACAGTCAACAACTTCAACATTCTCACCTGCAGAAGAGACAGACAAGATAGCGTCCTTCAGGAATCTAACACCTCATTCCTAGGTTACTCTGTTACTTGTTTCAGTCATTTGACTGTGGCCATAGAGTACCATCTTTAGAGGTTTTAGTCAAACAAATTGACCCCAGGGCTTATTTTTTAAGCTTAGTACTTTTTCTATCAGTCTCTTTTGCCAAACCACTAAGTTACAGGGATGTAAACACAACCAAAACCGGTTATCAAGCAGTGATGCGGGGACAAACAATGACACACACTCACAGGATTTTGGTCAGCTTGAAGCTATAGTAGCAGAAACTTGCTCAAGGTGCCACACAGAGGGACTGAACATGGAACCATGTGGTTGGGAAGCAAGCTTCATACCACACATCTATGCTTGACCAGTCAAGTACTGGAGTTGATGGTACTGACTAAACCCTGCTTCTCCTAAAAATTTCTAACCTTGTACTTAATTTTGAAACAATTAATAGTATTATCAATTAATGGATAATTATATTTATTAAATTATAAATCTTATAAAAAAAGGCTAAACTTTTAATAAAACATTGGCCTTCCTTGAATGAGAACTTAATTTCAGTTTCCATAGTGTAGGGAAGAGAGATAAATCTTCTCTCTGGACATGATACTGTCTATACTCACACACACACTGAGGCTTCTTTTCAGTTTCCATCTACCAAATTCACTCGCAAGGCTTTGGTCATCTCAAGGCTATACATTTGCTCAAAGAGTCATGTCTGTGCAACATCTGGATGTATATTTCAAAGTGAGAGTGATTATATTATATCTTTTACCCTCTGGGTGGATGCTAAACAATTTGAGCTATCACAATGAAAAAAGGTAACCAATAATTGTTTTTTAGTCTAAAATCAGCTCTGATCAGGCAGACTAATGATTATAAGCATTCCAAATGTGACCATCCTGTTTTTTTAGCCACAGTCGATGAATCCAGAGCATGAACAACTTGTTCTTTTCTATGATCATTGTGTGGGATAAGAAAAGAGATTTGACTGTTATTTCTAGCATTTGCATAAAGCTACCTGCATTGTTATTCAGTCTATTCTGCAGCTGCTCTGATAAGTTCCATATATGGATTGATGTGCAACACCCAATCCCAAGTTAAACACTCAGTTTATGTAAACATCTACCACCATCACCACTAATAGGTAGATATTTTGCTTGTGTATAAGGTGATTACACAACACCTTTGATTAAAAGCTGCTTATAATACAGGTGATTAGGTGAAATTTGGAAATGTTAATACTTTCATCAATGACAGTAGTTTGTAGAACTTATTTTCTCAAATGTCAGAATGTATGAGGAAAAAAAAAAATTTCCTTGGCTGGAATATTATGGCTCTTTACAAGAAACAGCAGGTAACCTAGTTTTCAGAATTATAACCTAATGTGAGAAGAATTAATTATTTTGTCGAGAGAAATAAATTTGTAATGCTGGTGTTATTTAACCCCAGACCAGACTTGATTAAATGGACTAATGACAAAAGAGATTCCTGTGGTAACAAGTCTGTCTTTGCTCCCCTGGATAATATAGTTTAAGATTCTAGTTTTTCTTTTCAAAGATGGTAGGGTTTGATTCGAGAGAGATTTGGCTATTTTTCTTTAGCAGGTTAAGTGACTATGTACAGGTTCTTTCATTAGTTGAAATAAACTTGTTAATCATATGCTGATAATTCTAATTCCCTGATCAGTTCAACAGATTTCTACAACTAACTGAACACCACTGTATATATGCTACCTATTTTTCCTTCAATATCGAACTAAAAATGTTCAATGGCATTAGAAGTGGATTTGTTACTGAAATTATTGGGTTGTCCGGAAAATTTGTGCCGATTTATAGTAGCTTACCTTTCGACTTATTTTAGAACATGGTTGAGTCTATAAAATAGGACTTGAATACACCTCCATTTAGAGCATAGTTTAAGCTATCTTTTCGTGGAAGAAGGTTTATGTTCCTATAACCTGTGTTAATTCTGTAACCCTTTAAAATGGAAGATAAGAAAGTTCATTTTCGGTACCTGATGCTTTGGGAACCAGACAAAAATTGTTGCAGCTCAGCTGGGAAGTGTTACCCCACCCTCCATATTCACCAGATATTTGAGCATGATCGATGCCAGTGCTGCCTGATTGGCTCCCATGCTGGTGGCACGTAAAAAGCATCCACTATACTCTCGGAGTGGTTGGTGTTAGGAAGGGCATCCAGCTGTAGAAACCTTATCAGGTCTGGTGCAGCCTCCTAGCTTGCCAGTCCTCAGTCAAACCATCCAGCACGTGCCAGCATGGAGATATGACATTAAACGATGATGATGATGATTCCAATAACTGTTTCCCCAGTAACACTCTCTCTTCTTTCTCCTTCCCACTCCTGTTCATTTTCAACAGTAATCCTCTCTCTGTCTCCGTTGGTCATGTAGTAGCAAATGAACAGAGACTAATTAGAGTATTTAGTACCCTTTCTGTCCTGTAGGATGCAAAGTATATTCACTAGAGCTGTAACCAAAACTAAATGCACTAAATACATTCTGAAAAGTGGTTAGTGTTAGGAAGGGAATCCTCTGGAAATCATACAAATATAAAATGTACAAAAAAAATGTGCTTCTCTGACAAGGCCAAGGAAGGCAGTACTTTCAAATTCAACATGGAATTGATTTGGACTGTGATGGCCTTTTCAAGTGAAGCCAATTTGTAAATTGGACATCTGATGATGGTGATATTTAGATGTGTATAATATACATATATGTACAACTGTAAAAGATAAATTTAACAAAGGAAGGTAACTGACAGTTAACTCAAACTGAATAGAAATTGATGAAATGAGTACCAAAGTAAATAGTATAACTAATTGGCACCAAATCTCTTGAGCTCAGTGACCCTACAATGCTGCAATGATAATTGAACCCAGCAAAAGAATAGGTATGGAGTAATAAGTTTACTGAGTTAACCCCACTACTTATTTCTAACAACTTTACAAATCAGTCTGGAAAGGAGTGTACATAAATAATAGGAGCTGTTAGTATTTATCAGACAGTGAAATACGACATATTTTAGTGAAGATTATGTACCATTAATTTAATTATTCTTAGTATATTACTAGTATTTCTTTCATCAATAGAACAAACTGATTTTTGTAGGCAACCATCAGAAAAGCAAAATCATGTCCTATGCTTTCATTAATTGTTTTAGACGCCTGTGTAGTTACAAGGATAGACACATTTTTAGTCCTCCCACTAGAAGAACATTGGGGATGTGACAAGTGAGAAAGAATGAGTGAGAGTGGGGTGGCTGTATCAGCACTAGTTGGTACTCATTACAACCAAGTAGACTGTGAAGCAATGTAAGATGAAATGCCTTGCTCAAAGATATAAGGCACTGCCTGATTCAGGAATTGGACTCTTGACTTCCTGATTGTGAGACTAATGCTCTAATCACTAGGAAGGTTGTATATAAAGATGGGGTGTAAGTTGATCAAGCTGAGTAATCAATCGCTGGACCTTCATTGAATCTTCAATTGATAAGGTCACAAACACATACTGCAAGGTTGTATGCTGACCTAT
Source organism: Octopus sinensis (assembly GCF_006345805.1). Lineage (NCBI taxonomy): Eukaryota > Metazoa > Mollusca > Cephalopoda > Octopoda > Octopodidae > Octopus > Octopus sinensis. Next base: position 120,751,231 of record NC_043001.1, on the reverse strand, counting down.
TTTCTGTAACCAATATAGGACAGTTATTCTCCACCAACAGATCAAACCTGGCAGTGTTATTGGATACGATACTGCATAACAAGCAAGCAAAGTAATCTTTTATATTGATTTAGCAGAACAGATTTCTTCAAATACAGAACAGAAGAAAAAGGGAAAGAAAATGAAACTATTTTATGCAATGAGTAGACTTTCCACACACACACACACACTGCACATACGATACATACATATGCGAATGCACCTAATTTTATCGAATGAAAGTTATTTCTTTATCATAGTTCCATTCCACAAAAAAATTAAAAAATAATGATTAAAAATAAAATAAAAAGATATCTGAAACAAAAACAAGACTTCATTAAAGATTATCTTTTCATAGAATCAAAAAACAAACAAAAAAAGACCAAAAAAAATCTATTGAATTTTTGAAGAAAATATTAAAAGAAAATAAATGTACATACAATTGAAAAATGAAAGCAAAAATATAATAAAAATTAAAATAACAATAAGAAAATCAATTTGGTGAGTTCAACATATTTTGTTGTTGAAATTATTCCAATATATTTGCTACCCACTTTTTTCTTTTTAAATGTTCAAATATATTTGGATAAATATCAACACTAGATAGATTAAATCTTAATATACAAAAGAAAGTCTATGTTCCAAGTTATTGGCCACAGTTTTTAACCTGGGTAGTTGAAATTTTGCATAGAGATAGATCGTTTTAAATAGAGGGTCGTGGGTGATATGACTTTTTCTTATCGTTTTTCTGACCTCAGAAGGGGATGATGGGTAGAATACCTTGTGGTATTTGTTTTGACTCTCTGCACTCTGAGTTAAAATCCAGATGAAGTCAACTTTGCTATTCATATTTTTGAAGTTGATGAAATAAAGTAGTAATTCAGGGTAGTCAATTGGCAGCACTGTTTCAGTACCAGGCATGGTTTCTTTTCTTGCTTTTTGTAGTTTGAAAGTAATGCCTGTGATATTTATCCTAAAGTTTATTGGCCTATCATATTGGTGGCATAGAGAGACAAACCTTGCATGCTCACATGTTTGTTAGTCCCCTTTAACAAAAAAGGCCCTTGTCCAGCCTATGGTCAACCAGGTCTTATTAAAGTCTTGGTGTCACTCTGGCCAGGGATAGATATTGCCGCTAGTATTCTATAAATTCGAAATTCAGTGACCTAAGTGTAAATATGTTGTTGTTTACACTCAGGTTTTAAGTATAGATAGAACAGATGTATGACTGAAGGCATTTCAGCAGTGACCATACTGTATTTTGCATATTAAAGACTATGCTGTCCAATGGTGTTCCTTAAGACAGTAAGATGCGATTTGGAGGAGATTTGGTTGCTATTTCTAATAAGACTAAGCAACTATGTAGATGCTCCTTTGTTAGCTTAAATAATATTTATCTTCTGGCAATTGCTATTGAATTAAAAATCTGTCTCAGCTGAGGTCAAGAAATAAATGAATGTAGATGTGGTAGTTTTTAAAGAGGTTTCAAAGGTCAACAGTAATGCAACTTGGCGAATATTTAAATCCTTAGGACCACCAGAAAACTGAACAACCTAAAGAAGCAACAGGCTAAGTTCATTGGACAATTTGAGAAGATGAAGCCTTGGACACTTAGTGACAACTGGGAAACAAAAGTTGAAGAAACTGGGGAAGACAGAAGAGACTCAATGGCCTTACCAAACTAGCCACAGAAATAATGATCTAAATAACTTTATAAATTGTAGATGAAGTAGGAGCATGTAATAATTCATGACAGGGCAAGAATATGTAATGGTCCATGACAATTAATGCCTATTAAGAATGGTAGGGGTTCTCTCATAGGCTTGGGGCTATATATGGAATTCATATCTGGGCAATCAGAACTTGAGTTTATAAATATATCTTCTCTCTGTCTCATTGTATTTTTTCTCCTGTTACTAACTGAGTGATGTTGTGTTGTATTCATTATCATCTTAACCAAGAAACGAATAATGCAGAATCAATGATGGGATACAGACTGAAATTTTCAACTAGGATGCTAATTACTCTAATTACTAGGCCCTTAAAACTCATTGGTACTAGCAATACTCACCCCTGTTGGTTGCTTGGTCACATTAAAAACTTCATGCTATATTATATAGAATTAATTAGTATATTACATCTGTGAAGGCACGTGGCTTAGGGGTTAGGGTGTTGCACTCAGAATCATCAGACCGTGGGTTCAATTCCCAGACTGGGTGGTGTGTTCTTGAGCAAAATACTTCATTTCACATTGATCTTGTGCTGGATGAGTGACATATCAAATAACAGACCCAATGTTTCCTCAGGATATTATACAAAAGGTTGTGGTAGGATTTGCACTCTGACCTTATGAAATCTTCACCAGCAATGACTATCCAAACAGACCCATTTGTTGGAGGGTCGTTGCCTGAGTAGTGCAAAGATCTCATCCACCAGGAGAAGGGAATCACCTAGAAATGCAGCAATGTGCATGTTACAACACATGACCCTATAATACTACTACTGCCACTTAGATCTGTAATTAATTGATAATTAAACAGTGCTATTGTTATTTATAGCATAAATATATATTGCAAATATACAAATGAAAAATTAGTTTTATTTAATTTCATTTTAATAAATATGCTTTTATGAAAATTAGTATTCATTTCATTATTTTGTCTGAGCATCATGAAATTAAATTATAATTACTGGTGGAACCCATGGAAATGCTACATTTTATCAATGTTATTTATTTCTATGCATAAATTTATAAATTTTCATAACACTGTTTCATTATGTTAAAATTTTCAGTTACATCTTTGATTTCACTCAATAGTTAAGGTTGCTGAAGGCACAACACTTAAATTTATTTAATGATGTTAAAAGATGTTGATCACAGTAAAAGTCCATGTATGATACACTGCCATGCATCTCAGTTTTGGGAGCAAAATTATCTTTAAAACCCACAATATCCTATATAACATACTGTGTTGTATTACTGCGACAGGAGTAGAAAATCTATAATACCACATATTAGTTTTTAATATTTCATGTTATATACAAAAAATATTGATATATTATGGTTATCCTCATCGTTTAACATCCGTCTTCCATGCAGGCATGGGTTGGATGGTTTGACAGGATCCAACAAACTGGATGATTGCATCAAACTCCAATGTCTACTTTGACATGGTTTCCATGACTGGATGCCTTTCTTAATGCCAACTACTTTACAGAACGTACTGGGTTCTTCTTCTGTACTTTGTAGTTCAGCAGGTGGTTTATGACTGATAGAAATGAGAAAAAAAAATACTTCACTTGAAAAACCAACAATGTAGAGAGTAGTTTTTCAGGGAGAGCCATCTGGCTATAGAAAATCTGCCTCAATAAAGTTTTTGTCTGACCTATGTCAGCAGGGGGAGAAACAAAATGAAAGTAAAAAATGGTGAAGAATTTCATTCAGTTTTGGTGAAATCAAGAATTCCTATGGCAAGTTCCCAACCGAGGATCTACAAAGGTAGTATTAGGGGTCTGTGAGCAATGCCAAAAATATTAAAAGGTTGCAGTGTAAAATGCAGAATGACATATAATAATTCAGTTTAAACACACACAAACGGAAAGATGTAACTAGACTTATTGGGTAAAAGAGACCTTTTAAAAGGCTTGGGGGTCCATAGGAAGAATTCATTAAGATAAAAGTGGTCCAACAGTCCAACCTATGCAAGCATGGAAAACAGATGTTAAAGGATGATGATGATGATGATGATGATGATGATGATGGTGGTCCTTCTAGAAAATGAAAAGATTGGAAGTCACTGGCAAAGAGAGAGGCCAGCATATTCTAGCAAGAAAAGATAAACTGCAGAATTATATCCGAGCAAGGCCAAATAAACATTGTTTTACAAACTTCTTAAATGTGTTACTTAATATTAATTACTAAGAAAGCTATTATCCATTCATTTCTCTCTCTGTCATTTATTCATTTATCTCAAAAACTATGTGGAGAGCAGAGGAATGTCAGTGATTTAGTTAGCCAGGAAAGAGAGTGTGTGTGTGTGTGTGTGTGTGTGAGAGAGATGTTTTGATTACTGAACCTCTGTCAGATCAATGGCATATAGTTTAAACAATTACATTAAACAAATCACCACCACCTACACTAACCCATCCACTAATCTACACCACCACCACCACCACCACTAACTAAATAGCTAACACCTACAACCACTGACTGTACACCACCACCGCCGCCGCCACCGCCACCGCCACCACTTACAGCCACCGCCGCCGTTGCCACCACCACCACCACCCGCCACCTGTAAGCCAACAGCAACAACTCAGCAGTCATTGCCACCGCCATCAGCAGCAGCTACGACTAACTATTACACGAACCCACGCCCCTCCCCCTCTCACCATCGCTACAACAGCAGCTAAAACCACACCTGCATCACCATCACCGTCTGCAGGTACCAACTCCACACCACCACCCATTTACGTAACACATAAACCACCACCACCTACAGCCACCGACTACATCAACCTAGCTACAACCACAGGATTTAGCCGCCGCCGCCACCACCGCTACGGCAATATTAGTATAATCAACACCATTATAACAGTAGTAGTAACCGCCACCATCACCACAATAACAGCAGCAGCCACTACCACCACCCTAGTACCATCGACAACCACTACCATCTTGTTTTCGTTGCTCCAACTAAAGCTATTAAAAGGGAATGATGACATCTAATCCATTACACACATTAATAATAATAATAATAATAAAGCCCTGATGCAGTACCAGGCAGTGGCTCTCATGGCTTCTGATCTTAACTGATTGGAAGTGTTATCATGTACATTGTTTTGTCTTGGTATAAAAGATGGGCTACAGCAAATATTCTGCTCAATACCACAGATCTGCTTTTCAGTTGTTTGACCTTAACCAGTTGAGCATGTCCCTTAGTGGCTGACGATATGTGCATCTCTGATCACGAGCAGAAGTAGTGGGGGAGCATCATAGCCATGTGTTGAGAGGGATTCTTTGGGGTTTGAATAGTTCACCTCTGGAAACATGGGTGTTTCGTTCAACATCCTTAAACAACCCTTATTCAGGGACCTTTTGAGTGGGATGGGTTACTCGACCCAAAGAAAATTCTAACTGGGCCCCACCTGCAAGGTCATGTGCTGTTTATCTTGATATGAGATCACCATGTCGCGCACATATGGTTGTGATGCATGTGCCTGGTGTACCCTTATCAGACGGGTAGTCATGATGAGTATACTGGGCTCCGTATATTTTACCCAGTGTCACTTTGATGGCATGCACTGCTCTTTCACTCAATAATAATATTTCCTACTATAGGCACAAGGTCTGAAATTTTAGGAGAGTGGTTGGGTGGCGAGTCGATTACATAGACCTCAATGCGTAACTGGTACTTATTTCATCGACCCCGAAAAGATGTTCTGAACTCAGAACATAAAGTGGGCCTAAATGCCTCTAAGCATTTTACCCGGCGCGGTAAAGATTCTGCAAACTTGCTGCCTCGATATAATAATATTCGTTTTTTACTAAAGGCACAAGGCCTGAAATCTTGGCGGTGGGGGAGGGGACTAGTCGATTACATCGACCCAATGTTTCACTGGTACTTAATTTATCGATCTCGAAAATATGAAAGGCAAAGTCGACCTCGGCAGAATTTGAGCGCAGACGGATGAAATGCTGTTAAGCATTTCGTTCGGCATGCTAACGATTCTGTCATCTCGATGCCTTAATAACAATCCTTTCTATTATAGGTTCAAGACATGACATTTGGTGGGAAGGGGCTAGTCGGTTACATCGAATCCAATTCTTAACAGGTGACACTATTTGATCGACTCGAAAGGCTGTAAAGCAAAGTCGACCACGGATTGCCGCAGGGGCATCAAATGAGGGGCAAAATTACAAGGATAATTGACAATTCATGTAGGGTTTTACATAAAACATGATAGAAAGAAAGGGAGAGTGGGGGAATGATATAAAAGTATGCATAGTAAACAAAATGTGTGAACACATCAATGATGCAGTCCTTCGGATACTGAACTCAAATTACGGCCAAATAAGGAACGCTGAAGATCCAGGATCACCCTGACCGCCAAGAAAACAAACCCTTACTTAGCTCTTGTGTTCCATTCTATAGGAGCATTCTTAGAGTTGGTCCATTCACCTTAACCATATTTTTCAGAAGCATAACTTCATAAGTTAGCAATACTCGGACAATGCACTAGTAATGTGCAGTGCAGTTTCGTTGCTCTGGGCGAAAACACAAGCAGCCTCACCTGGCCCCTCGGTAGCATTAGCAAATGTAAATAAACCCGATCTGTTTCTTAAACGAGGGACATATTCATACGACACAGAATGTTGTTTACCTCAATAGACGTCAGTGATTGGTTGAAATTGCAGAAATTGAAGAAAAAACAAATATTTTCTCAATAAAGCCAAGAGAAAAAGATGTTTTATAAACACATTCTACCAGTATAAGAAGTTTAAAATGTTTTAGTTACCCAGAAGTTATGTTAAAAACTGCCGTTCAAACCGAAAAGATCCGTCGATTATAACAGCCCTTATTTCATATATAAGGCAAAAGGCCGTAGAAGGTCTGTTTTGGACTGATACTTTATTAATTCTCAGAAGAATGAAAAGTAAAGTTGACCTGGTCAAGATTGGAAACCTCAGAATAATAGTTATCATATGAAACCAGAAACTTAGGGGAGGGAGAAGGTAAGAAACAATTATATCACCTTCAGAACCTCACATGTATTTTATTTTGTCGACCTCAGAAGGTTAAAAGGTAAAGTTGGCCTGGCAGGATTCGAACTGTAACACTGGCAGCTCTGACCTGTTAAGTTATTTAACTCTTCTCTGTAATTCAATAACCACATTGTCTAAATGAAACGTTTTCAATTACAGTACTGCAGTAGAAGTGTGCGACCAATTTTGAAGGAGAGACAGGACATAACAGAATATGAAGAAAACTCGATTGTTTTTAATACACCACACTAGTGCATTTGCATTCCTTTTTGGTAAAGTGTAATCCGTTACCCTATCTCTATTTTACATAGCAGAATGCTACAGGATCTGTCGTTCAAGCCTCACTATGCTTATGCACTTACTGCTTAAACAAGCTGGATGTTGCCTATGCAAGCAAGTTTATCCAAAAGAAAGGTCGATTCAGACCAATACAATTTGGCACCAGTATCGCTTGTAGGCTTGGTATTTAGAATGCCAAGGGCCGGAATAGGTACCGCAAAGCATCTTTCTCGATTATCTAAAAGTACTTTATTTCATGGACACTCGAATGAATGAAAAACAAAATTGACTCTGGTAAGATTTGAACCCAGATCGCAGACAGTCGGAACAAATACTGCGAGGTATTCTATCCAGTTTTAATAAGAAATTTTCTGTTTTTGTATAAACAAAAACTTTTATAAAGCTGCTGGTATGTTGTAACAAGTCTTTATTCATTGTGACATAGACGGAAAAAAGTTAAAAAGTCGCTGTTCTAAGATAATGCAGTCATATTCATATACGAGACAGCTTTTAGACAAGATCGAGCAGAGCCGATATAATCAACGTTTTTGTACAAGACCAAGCGCAACTGGTGCACTCAGCACAATATATGACTGGTATTTATTTATCGACTCTTAGACCTTAGCGTGTCGACGGTTGGCCATGAAGGCAATGAATCGAAACAATTATTGTAAGGCATCATGTCCGACGCCCTTGTAGTCTGCTAATCTACCACTCTGGACTGGAATTTTTTATTGATCCATCCTGAAAGGGCGAAAGGCATCGTTGACCACGTCAAATATTGCCGACGAGAGAGAGAGAGAGAGAGAGAGAGAGAGAGAGAGAGAGAGAGAGAGAGAGCATTATAGCATCTTTTTCACAATTGCCTGACCAGTACAAAAGTCTTAATACCGTTGGACCAGTCCAACTATTTGTATATCGCTTGGTCTTATAGGAGATGTAAAAGCTATTAGGAGGTTCTGAAAATAATGGCTGCTCTACGTGTTCTGTTTTGAAACGCAATTTTATCAGAGTATTTCAATAATATTTTGGGTGAATTTCGACATACTTAATAATTGATGTATGCTCTTTAATAATTTTCTACTTATTTCAGACAGAAAACATTCTTGAAGCATAGGCGCCCTTAATTATGAACATGACAAAAAAGGACCTTCGCTTACTTTTCTTGCAGGAGTTCAAGCTTGGACACAATGCCTCCCAAACTTCTGCTAATATCAACAGACCATGGGGAGAGAAGTCCACAAGTGATCGCATAGTACGAAGGTGGTTTCAGAAATTCCGTAGTGGTGATGAGAACCTTGAAGATGAAGAAGGTAGAGGACGGTCATGTAGTCTTGACAATGAACAACTGAAAGCAATTGTCGAACTAAACCCGCGTCAAAGTGTCAGAGAAATGTCTCAGGCACTTGGTGTCGGTATTGCAACGGTCTCGCGCAATCTGCAGAAGATTGGTAAGGTGAAAAAGCTCGATAAATGGGTACCGCATGAGCTCAATGAAAATCAAAAAGTTCGGCGTTTTGAAGTGTGCTCGATGCTTTTTCTGCGAAACACCAATGATACTTTTCTTGATCGAATAATCATTTGTGACGAAAAGTGGATCCTGCTTATCTGCAATTGATGTTATCCATTACAGCTTTCTTGAAGCCAATCAGAGCTTTGGTGAATCGGCGTGATCCAATTCTGCTTCACGATAATGCAAAGCCACATGGTGTAAGAATGACACTGCAGAAACTCAGACTTGGGATACGAAACTTTACCACATCCTCCATATTCTCCTGATCTTTCACCCACTGACTACCATTTTTTAAAGCATTTAAACACGTTTTGAAGTGATAAAACTTTCAGGACTAAACCAGAAGTGGAATCAGCTTCCAAAGATTTCTTAGCATCAAAGCCAATAAGTTTTTACCAACGAGGCATAAATAATCTCGTTGATCGATGGCAGAGATGTATAGATGTTAACGGCTCATACTTTGAATAATCAAAACATTTCTTATTGTTAATTTTTCCAGAATAAGATTATGTTTCTGAAATCAGCCATTATTTTCAGAACAACCTAATAAATTAAAAATTTTACACTATCTCATTTTTGTCCTGCTATGTACTGGACGGACGAATCGATCGGTTAGTTGAGTCCCAGTCAAATGAATATTATCGTTCACATCATAAGAGAATGTGAGAGCGATTCAGAATATCTGACCGCACTGCACCTTCCAGCCGAGATGATAATTCTATTGTTCTGTGGCTGATGCTTTCTAAAGCACAAATTCAGCTGACACTTAAAAGCCGTCCTAGTTATCCCACGTGTACACATTTTAACCAGCATTCTGACCACCTGCAAAAATAATCACCCGACTGATAAGAGACCCTTCAACAACGACGAATCTATCGACACAATGCTCTCATTCTTTACAGCCTTTAGACGGATCTTTCTTCCTTCATAATTTTCGACTATGTATCACCCAGATCTTTTCTGTTCGGCTCACACTTTATTAAAAATTCCTTTAATTTTTTGTTCCAGTTGATTTCAAATTTGGTGTATTGATATACTTTTGTACGCTAATTATCGAAATAAAATTAATTTTTGCAATGTATGAATAAATAAAAACTTAATAGCTTTTAAAGTTTGCAAATTTTGGGTAATTTTAGCCAATCGAAAGCTACAGACATATTGGTACCTGTTTCAATAGTAACAAGCCAAAGTATAAATCTGCTTAACCCGTGTGTCTTCTTTTTTTTTCTTTTTGAGAAACGTATCAGTTGCTGTTCTATCACTTTCACATTTTCATAATTTTGAACGGTGTTTTCTTGGACCTTTTCAACCTAAATTGTAAAATGATCGCAGCCAACTCGTTTAACCTTTCGAATACGATGGGGAAATCGAAAATCGAGAACAGTGAACCATAGCGTTGAGTTTATTAACTCGAAAGATTGTTCCCACAAGCAACAAATGAAAAGCATATGGGTGTTTGTAAAACAGGGGTATAAACGACGTTGTGGAACCCCCTATTCTATGAATGACTTGTATCTCTGTGAGTTCATGTGACGCAGGAGATACAAAAATTTGAATTTGTTTCATAAACTACCTACAGTGTATCGCAACTTTCGTTTCTGAATATTCGCTACAAAAAATGTATTATAATTTTTTGGAAAAAAATGAATAAAATTCATTGAGGATTTTTTCATTCTTTATATTGTTTACATGCCTGTTCCAACATTTCGCATGACTTTATTCACTGAAACTTACTAAAACTCCCGTGGTAATGTCATTACGCACAAAATGCCAGCTTCCAAATTCTACTTTCTGATTGGGTAAAAATAATCAAACTCTGTATTTTCTAAAAAAAAAATTCTGAAACAAGTGAATAACATCAGATTCAGCGTGAAAAATTACATCAAATTACCAAATTTTAAAATTTCGAAAGGTGTGGGCCAAACAGAAAAGATCCTATCACCCTAATCAACCACTCGATGTACCTACCTCTATTGTGAGCTCACTATGTCCTAATCCCAGCCCTCGCACTAAGCACATACAAATCCTTTCTTCGAAACTAATTCACTGGCATTCACTTCTTACCAGCAACTCCCAAACAACAACTACTCTGAGTACTCGCAAGGATTATGATAATTAGCTCCTCTTTTTCAATTGAAAACAAAAAGACGATCTGCCGGAGGTGGTCAATTCTTACTCGTTCAGTCCATCAACAACTTTTTAAAGTCCTACAAGTGACAATGGCTCATCGTTATACGCAGTAGCAACACTAAATGGCCACTTTGTAAGCTTGCAGAGAGACAGACACTTAGGCTGATTTGTTCAACATATTACATACACCAAACTGTGTTATCTAGCCTTTAGAAATACTTCTATGACTACAGAATCATAGAACAACCCGTACTCTACGTTATGTATATATTCTTTTCAGTGATTTGACTGTGGCCATGGAGCACTCGCAACATGAAGCTATGTTGGACACATACACAATTCTTTTTGCACCACAATAGAAACTGTATATATGTATATATATATATATATATATATATATATATATATAAACACACACACACACACACTATTTTATCTGTTGTCTTTTAATTGTTTCAGTCAATGGACTGTGGCCATGCAGGAGCACCGCTTTAAAGGGTTTAGTCGATGATGGTTTCGTTGGTGGAAAATTCATTCTCAATACTATTCTCGTTAAATGATAAATGTTAAATGATAAATGAAAAATGCAAAATTGTTTTTATAACACACAAAATTATATTAGTTACGAATCCTAACTGCATAGCAGCTTTTCCACACACACACACACACACACACACATATATATATCAATTTGTGCATGAATGCAAGACACGCGATTCATGCCTGAATTATATAATAGAACGCGAATAACAAACCAGATTTTAATATAAAATATCCGTTTTCTTTGAGGGACGGCAACAAAATGTGTACATATACATACACACGAACCCTACTTTATTTACATAGCTTTGATTTTTAATATTGCATGCACTATCAGGAATCGCCATTAAGATCTATCTATCCATCCATCCACAAATTTATTTATTATTTATGCTGGCATGACCAATGTAGAAGTTTTTACAATAAAGTGTTACACGAAATCAATTTCAAATAACCCGCATATGAATAATTGTTACATCTATTGACGAGCGCAACTGCGAGTATATTTGTGCACGAACTGATTGCATATATAAGATATTTAGTATATACAAAAAAAAAAAGGGAAAAAATACAAACGCAAATATATCTAGCTTTACAGGCAAAATGCTTGATTCGTAGAGAAATACGTAGTCTTTTTCAAGAAAAACATTCACTCATCAAAGTGATGAGTCAAGCACCATCGTTTGCTTGTCTCTACTTCAAAGCTCCACCCCTCAAGACAACTTGTATCCTTTAGCAGAAGCACAAAGGCCCTCTATGTTCGTAGGGTGGAGTTAATCTAGTGTTTTGAGTCTGTTCCAAAAGGCAATAATGTAGCATATGGCGAGAAAATGCTTTCAGCCAAAGCTGCAATAGAGAATCGAAACTACTTTCTCATATATTCATATTATGAAGGGTAGTTCCTATGAATCTTTTTAGAGCTTCTGAGGCCGGTTAGCTCAGTCTACTTCGTTGTAAACCATTATTTTAGGGAAAAATAGCTAATCGCTGTAAGCAGTAGTAACGCTGATTAATTATATTCGTGAGCTTTCTATGAGAGAAGGACTCTGCCAGGCTGGGTTTTTTCAACATACTACTACAATTAATTATGAAATTTGTTCAGAGACCATACAAACTATGGAATACGCTGTATTTTTTAGCTGTTTCAGTCATTAGACTGCGGCCATGCTGAGGCACCGCCTTGACGAACTTTTAGTCGAATGAATCGACCCCAGTACTTATTTTGTTTTAAGCCTGATACTTATTCTGTCGGTCTCTTTTTGCCGAACCGCTAAGTTACGGGGATGTAAACAAACCAACACAGGTTGTCAAGCGGTGGTCACACACACACACACACACACACACACACCACACACACACACACACACACACGACGGGCTTCTTTCAGTTTCCGTCTACCAAATCCACTCACAATAGCTTCGATCGGCCCGGTGTCACAGAGTGGGATTGAACCCGGAACCATGTGGTTGGGAAGCAAGCTTCATGCTTGTAAAGGTATCGATCACCATTAAGTAGTGCCCTTAACCGGCGGCTCTTCCAACAGTTTTCGATCGAGTTTCTGTCTATAAAATTTCATTTACCAAGTGTTGGTCAATGCCAGACCAACTTATCATGAAGTGTGAACGAATCTTCAAGTCGTGCGAACATTTTTAAACACACGCACACACACACACATATATATATATATGTCCGACGGATTTCTTTCAGTTCCCATCTACCAAATCCACTCACGAAGCTTTGGTTGGCCCGAGGCTATAGTAGAAGACACTTGCCCAAGATACCTCGCAGTGGAACTGAACTCGGTATTATGTTGTTGGGAAGCAAGCTACTTAGCACACAGCCACGCCTGCACCTATAAATTAGTTTGAAAAATCTTGGATATTCTTTCACTCTCTTATTTGTTTCAGTCATTTGACTACGGCCATGCTGGAGCACCGCCTTTAGTCGAACAAATCGACCCCAGGACTTATTCTTTGTAAGCTTGGTACTTATTCTATCGGCCCCTTTTGCCGAACTAAGTTACGGGGACCTAAACACACCAGCATTGGTTGTCAAGCGATGGTGGTGGGAACACAGACACACATACATATATGATAGGCTTCTTTCAGTTTCCGTCTACCACTCACAAGGCTTTGGTCTGCCCGAGGTTATACTAGAAGACACTTGCCAAGGTGCTACGCAGTGGGACTGAACCTGGAACCATGTGGTTGGGAAGTAAGCCACGCTTGCGCCAAACTTGCTATTTTAGAATTTTTATTTTTATAGCTATCTTATTGAATATAATTTAAAATTATCGATAAGGGCTTCTAATTTAGGAACAAGGCCTGCAATTCTAAGGGGAAGGAGTGTAGTCGATATCATCGATCAGTACTTGACTGTACTTTATTTCATCGAACCCGAAAAAAAATATAAAAATGAAAAATAATTTGACCTCGGCGAGATTTGAACTCTGAAATTAAAGAGTCGGAACAAATTCTTCAAAGTAATATTTTTTCGACACTCTAATTAAGGTAAAAGTGATACTATCGATCCAAGTACTTAGCAGAATAATAAATGGCCAAATTTTCCGATCGAAAGTGTTCAGTAGTTAACATGCAAGTGGCCGAGTATTCTGCGGGCACGTTTACTCTTAATGGAATTCTCGGACAGAGTCATTGAAATATAATGTGACATGGCCGAACCTTTTGAAATACAGATTAAATGCACCATGCGGGCTTCTGCACAATTTCCGTTTAGTTAGTTTTCACTCATAAGTCATGGTTGGACCCGAGGCTACAGGAAATGAAACTTGCCCAAGATGCTACACAGCAGAATCGAAACCAAGTCCTCGAGATTGAGAAGCGAACGTAAACATTCAGTCATACTGTGCCGCGCGTCCGCATATATGTATGTGTGTGTGTATGTGCGCGCGTACACACACACACACACACACACACATACTGGCAACATTTTTATTTCAGGTTATTTTCTATTAATTCGCTACTTCTTACGTTCTTCATCTGACAACCCGAAAAGAGTGTGATATAGCGGATTAAATTGATTTCAGTATATTACGGTATAATCAGGAAGTTTTTTAATCCAGTACTCTACAGTTCGGAAACTATTTCCTGACCTATTATGAAAGAAAAATATGCGTTTGAATAGAAACAGTTTCTCCAATTTAATAAAAATTTGTTTCCAAAATGTTAAAAAAACAAACAAAAAAATCCCCACTGAAATACAACATTCAATTCCTCAGAGCGAAAACAATTGTCTGTCTTGTATGGAAATTTTGTTGAAACAGATATTCTTTTAATATGAAATTATTTGAGCGTTAACAGTGCTTTGATTCAATGCTATTATATTGGTTTCAAACTTTGGCACAAGGCCTGCAATTTCGGGGTAATTACATCGACTCCAATGCTCGACTGGTGCTTTTATAGCTGCCGAGAGGACGAAAGACAAAATCGGCCTCAGCGGCATTTATATTGAGACCGTAAAGACGGGCGAAATGCTGCGAAGAATTTTGCCCTGCGCGCTTACCATTCTGCCAGCTCGCCACCTTAAATTCAATGCAGTTATATTGCTATAGAAATATATTTGAATATTTTGGCCAATTCATGCGTGTCGGAGACAGCTGTATCCTTGTCTTCGCATAGAATATCATCGCTAGTGAGATCCCTATGGAAGACTGAAACTAACACGAAGATGCTTACATCTGTGTGCAGGCACGAAGTGGCTACAAATTTATACAATTAGTACAGTTTCCATGCTGGGAATTGAACCCATGTTGCCTGGTTGAAAACCAGGAATCACAACCACAAGACCGCATTAGATGGCTTAGTAGTTACGATTCTTGGCTTTCTAGATATACTCTCTTGCACAATATAGCATCTAACTGTTGCCCTGCTAACGGTTCTGTTATTTGCTGTTTTAAACCTTATTCTATATTGAATGCCATTTGTCTATTGAATATTCTTATTGCTTATATAAAGGATCGAACTTCTAAAACCTCTGATGGATTAAATAAGAGTTTTAATTATATAACTTCATAACAATGACTGAATGGTAGACAAAGTCAACCCCGCTGGGAAAAAAACAGACAAAACTTTTTCGCTCAACGAAGCCTGCAAAAGAATTTCTATGCAGTTTCACGATAAAATCTCTCCAGATAACTTCTCAGTGTCTTTGGTTTTTAACTTATATGAAAAAAAAAAAAAAAAAAAAAGGAAGGAAGGAAGAACGTCGTGCACATGGTAGTGCTTAATATACGAAAAGATACGATTGTCGCAGACTGAACGTCTTTGATCATTAAGACTGACCAGGGTCAGAACGACAAGGATCCAAATTTGGCACCAGGCCACAAAATCTCAGAAATCAGACAATATGACGTCGATACCTTTTTTTTTTGAAATCGTGAGCATTGTAAATGAAGTGAATTAAGGTCCAATTAGGAAAGGAAAGGAAAGCCGTTCATTAACTCGTTTCGTTCATGAATAAGATCAACCGCATCTTGCACCCCGGTGTTCACTGCGACCATTGACAAAATATTTTGTGAAGCATTCAGACATATTTTATCTGGATAATTGACATGAACAATTATACTGAAGATATAATTATTTATTCAATATGCTTTGTCGACATGACAGTCCATTTTTCTTTAACCAATATGTTGGAGAGTGAATTAAAACGTGTCCCACAAGACAATCAGTTCTTTAAATGTAAGCCATGCTTAAATGCTGACTTACACATGGAACACATTTAAGATTCATGATAAGGAGCTATAACTTAACTAATAATAATAAAAAAAAAAACGGCTTTCGATATGATATAGATAACATATGAATATATAACGGAATTTTTTGCTAATATTTAGCTAGAACAATACATATGTACTCATGTGTGTGTGCGTGTATATATATATATATATATATATATATATATATGTTAAGAGGTTGTTTGATCGACCGATCAGAGAGTGACCATTGGTTTCGCTTGTATAAAGCGCTTAGCTGTGTAGGCGACTCGTTAGACTCAAATGGCCAGAGGCACGCAACCTCTCTACCTGTGTGTGTGTGTGTATGTATGTATATATATATATATATATATAAATAAATAAATAAATAAATAAAAGGTGTTTTGGAATAGCTACCTCTATATCAAAGGAAAGGGAAAAGACACAGATTTGTGGCGTGCTAAAAATGTGAAAATTTGAATTTGTTCGGCGGGACGGTGGGGAAGATACAATGAGAATTCGTAATTTCCATTGTATGAAACATAATACTTTTAAAAATGAAGGTGTTGGGGGCGGGAAATATTCAATTTTGTGCCCTTTCTCTTCCCTTTGAAGTAGGAATATCTTATTCCAAAACTCAGCGTGTGTGCGTCCTACAAACCCGGGTTATGAATAGACTTAGCTTGAATGTTCGGGTATTAGAAACCCGGCCGTAGATTCAATGGGCATTCATCTCCCGCGCGCACACACGCAATTGATAACATATTGTCCACTATAGGAAGCGAAATATAAGATTTCTGTATAGAGAAATAAGAAAAAGGGATGCTACGGCTGGATTATTTCCTCAACAATATGAACAAGACGATGGAAGCAAAAGCGGTTCCCAACTGAAATCGAAACCAGAGTTGATTGAATAGGAAGTGAAAGCTAGCTAACAGCACCCGATGAAGTTGCAGGCACAAACGCATCAACAGCGTGCTTCCTAATTAGCAGAAATTCATTATCACACTTATTATGTTTTACCGTATTTTAATTGAGATTCCACAGAAGAAAGGAAACCGCTTCTTTTATTTATCTATAATAAACATGAAGTAACACCCATCATCATGACAGCGAAAACAAAATATATACACGTACATGTTAAGCATCTATCGAATTCAGTACAAGCTTACATACACGCATATAGAATCAACACACACACACACACACACACATTCGCCCACACACACACAGACACGCAGACAAAACACTCATGCATGAAAACCTCACAAAATGCTCGCATGCACACAAACTACTGTTAGGAAAATATGTTGGCACAGATATTTATACGATGCACGCACACACGCACGCACGCACACACGCATGCATGTTTATGCAAGATGTCATCATACCTGTGTATTTACAGAATGCCCAAATGCATAAACATTTATACGATGCGGATACATTTACACGACACACGGACATAAGCTCGCACACACGTTTATACACCTACAGACATTATATACACGCATACACAATATTTATGCCCCCACACTTTGTAAATATGTGTGTGTGCACACATATACATACATGCACACATTATACGCCCTCTCAAACACTTTATGCACATATTTACATGCGTTGTATGCACGCGCACTAAACATTTGCACGCTATATGCGCGTGCATACGCTCGCATTTTAATGAAATACAGATGCAATTACGGTAATAAAACATACTCTGAGAATGGTAATGAACTGTTCATAAATGTTGAAACCAGGTGAGCAAAACCCTGCATACATTTCCCGCAGACATATCAGCACTCACATACACACCTGTGTTATAAATTAATGCATACATCAATGATTAAAGAAATATTCTTTTTGCTTACCTTCCGGTGGGAAGTCATCTTCGCCGCTGTCCTCCGTGGCGGCAGAAGACTGTTTCGATAAACCTGTCTGCCATTCATCTTTTCGTCTCCCGGGAGAGGAAAACAGAGAACTTTGGTTAGTTTTGTTGAGTTTGGTAAAATAGTCTGCAGCATATTGGATAAGGTTGGCTGGCCGTTCTCTGAGCACAGACACGGTAAAACCCTGTAGAAGTTCGGTTAATCCGGGTGGAATCTCAAAGCTCATTGCTTCTGACAGACACGAGACTGAGAGAGATAGAGAGTAACAGATACGCGCACGCTTACTTCGGAAACAACAACACGGTGGGAGATATCAATAAGAGAATATTATAATATATATGTATATATATATATGCTTGTGTGTAAAAATAAAGGGAATAAATAAAAAAATATATTTCCTGTTGTTCTTGCTGTTATGTATGTATATTTGTGATGTAAAGAATTTCACTTTGGACTTTGAATTTTTAAATAATTTTAAATGGAAAGTTGCTTAAAGATGGGACTGCTTCATATAAACAAGAGAAACTATTATTTAACGGTAAAGTCGCAAGAAAGAAAGAAAAAAACTACGAAGTTTTCAACAGAAAAGAAAAGGAAGTTCTTAAGAATCCGAATTTGCGTGTGAGAATATAAAGACACAAATAATGCAGGGATTTCTTTTTTCTTTCTTTTCTTTTTTTTTTTAGAGAGGAATTATAATTACAAAAATAAAATCAACAAAAGATAAATACGGAAAAACAGGGCTAAAATACAACCAAGAAAAACAAAATCAAAAATAAGGAAGAGAAAAAAAGTTACTCAAAGATTGCCTAAAGGAGGTGTGAGGGCCGCCAAAGCAACTGGTCTCCAAAAGTGAAACAGTGAGAGAGAAAGAGAGAAGGTAACCAAAATGTATCTAAAAAAATACTTTCCAAATAATGTAAAACGTGACACGGCACTCTAGAATAGTAACGTATATATATATATATATGTATGTATGTATGTATGTATGTATGTGTGTTTGTGTGTGTAAGTGTGTGAGTATTTGCTATTATTGGCGGATATGTAAAGAAGATGTGGGTATTCTGCAAGAATGTGCGGATGTGTATTTTACACAGACAAAACAACAACAAGAAGAAAAACGGTTCAATACATTCAACTGTTCATATGTAAACATACAATAAAGCTTAGATATATGCATATATAGACATAGATTTAAGCAAAAGAAAATATTGTATAACATAAATATTTTCGATCGTGTTTTCTTTCTTCCAAAATATTTGTAATTTTTTCCCCTCGACGTTTTTTGGCTTTTGACAGCGGCGATGTATATATATTTACATACATCCGTATGTATATATGTAATATATATATATATATATATATATATATATATATGTATATATATATGTATGTATATATATAATATATATATATATCGTTCACCTCTGTCACCTTATTTGTTTTTATGCTGTTCTTTGGTTTTCCCTTTTCCTTTGCATTCGTTCCTTCTCTCTGTCACTCTCTCCCTCTTTTTCACTTTTTTTTTTCATTTAAATCCAAAAACTTCAGCGTTAGAAATGATAGAAACAATAATAAAACGGATGGTGGCGGTGGCGGCGATGGTAATGACAGAGATGAAGAGGAGGGAAAGACCTATCCATTTGCATGCAAAGCTACGATAAAACAGTGCTAAAGAGGGAGAGAGGGAGAGAGAGGGAGAGAGGGAGAGGGAGAGAGAGAGGGAGAGGGAGAAAGACAGAGAATCGAGTCAGAAGCAGAGACACGCGACAACTGAATTACAAAATCTGCTTTCTTTCTTCCTTCCTTTCTTTCCTTCCGCGTCTTGCTGCTGCTGCTGCTGCTGCTGCTGCTTGTTATCGCCGCCGCCACCGCTCCTCCACTCTTCCACTTACCTCTTCCTTTATCTCTCTCTCCTTCTCATATTCGTTTACTCCTTCTCTCTTCTTCTCTCTCTTACTCATATTCTAACACTTGTTCACTTGCGTTTTCTATTTACCTCCCTCTCCTCCAACCTTTTCACTCGCTATTACCTGTTATGCTCTCTCTCTCGTTCTCTCTCCCCTCTCTCTCCCTCTCTCTTTCTGACACTATTTTGCCTTACATTTCTTCTTACCTTCTTTTTCCCTCTCCACACTTTCTTTTGCACTTTCTCAGATATCTCTCCTTTCTTTCTCCCCCCCCCCCTCTGTCTTCTTTCATACACGCAATCTCTTTCTTCCTCCCCCTCTCCCTCTTACATTTTATTTAGTTGTTTTATCTTTTCTTTTTCTCCGTTTCTTTCTCTTAATATTCTCTCACACTTGTAAAGCCCCCCCTCTCTCTCTCATGTTTACTCTATCTATTTTCTAACACGGTGTCTTTCTTTCTTTCTTTCTTTCTTTCTTTCTTTCTCTCTCTCACTCCACCCCCTCCGTCTCTTTCTCTCCGTCACTCTACTTCCATCCTGCCTTTTCTCACTCTATTCTCTTCCTATCTTATTTCTCTACTCTTTCTTCTCTGTCGTTTCCCCTTTAATTTTATATCTTTTATTCATCTGCAGCACAAGACAAAAAAGAAAACAAAAAACAAAAGCAAAACGTCTTTCAGTCTCAGAATTATTCTATCTATCTATCTATCTATCTATCTATCTATCTATCTATCTATCTATCTATCTATCTATCTATCTATCTATCTAAATATCTATCATCTATCTATCTATCTATCTATCTATCTATCTATCTATCTATCTATCTATCTATCTATCTATCTATCTATCTAAATATCTATCATCTATCTATCTATCTATCTATCTATCTATCTATCTATCTATCTATCTAAATATCTATCTATCTATCTACCTATCTATCTATCTATCTATCATCTATCTATCCATCCATCCATCCATCTATCTATCATCTATCTATCTATCTATCTATCTATCTATCTATCTATCTATCTATCTATCTATCAATATTCTACACCATCTTTCTCTCTCTCTCTATATATATATATGCATACGTGCATGCATAAATTTATGTATGCATATATGTATGTATGCATGCATACATGCGCACTTATATATAAACATTCATACGTATATACATGGACATTTACCTGTTATATACATGCATATATGCATATAAATAAATAAATAAATATATATATATATATATATATATATATATATACGCGCATGCATAATTACAGATTTGCATATATACATACATACATATGCGTGTAAATACATAGATACACATACATAGATACGTGTAAATACATAGATACGCATACAAGATGCGTGCACATAAATACATGTGCATACATATATACGTGTACATACACATATATAGTTACGCGTAGATGCATACATACATGCATACATACATGCATGCATACATACATACATACATACATACATACATACATACATACATACATACATACATACATACATACATGCATGCATACATACATACATACATACATACATACATACATACATACATACACAGGTAGAGAGAATGCAAAACTGAATTCATATACTACAAAAAATCTGCAAGGTCTATAAAAATCTGCAAGGCCTTCTTAAGATGGTTAAAACATGATACTTTCCTTCACAACGTTGCTTGTCAAAATTTACTCTATTGTCAAAATTGTCAAAATTTACTGTAAATTAAAAAGAGAAAGAGAACATACACACATGCTTACCTACCGATCTACTACCTACCTACCTACACACATACTTACTTGCAAGGTGGTTGTCAAATCGATTACGAGTATAACCAATTTCTTATGATAGACGTATGCCTGTAACAGGTTTAATATCATCTCTACCACGGGCCGTCCCTCAGATGACAACGTAGCTATGGCAGCGTTTAAATTATGATTTTCTTTTTGTGAAAACTGTCGCACATAATGTTGAGAAGGATCACATCACCGACAACACCTCTGCGCATGTGCTTTCGTACAAAATGGATTTTCAGCCTTTGCCATACATGAGCACCTCCTTGGGCACAAACAACTTTGCTGATGTTTAATGACTTAACGTTGTGGCTTGCGAGGCCAGGAAAAATTTAGTTTTCTGGTTTATACCTGGATGCTTACCAAGAATTAATTCTTTATAAAGTAATCACGTTTGAAGATCAAGTAAGATGACATGATCGAATAATCGCATCTGGAACTTGATAAGGCGCGTCAGCCATTTCCAACCCTTCTCTATCATGCGTAAACGATTTTCAGCTGATGTTTAACATTTTTTGACATTTCTAGTGAAATTATTTGAATATTTTGATGTGTTTTCAAAAGGCGTTCGTGCCTCAGATGACTACCGTAGGTTTCGATGATCCGAACAGCAATAGATTCATAATATAGTGGACAGTTTCAAATCACCGTCTGTCCAGACTCAGTTGAAGCCTTCTCAGTTCTCAAATTCATTTCGAAATCTAGGGAATCTTTTCCCGGAGACAGAGCTGGCAAGATACATCAAAGAATCCACTAAATCAAGATGGTCTTTTGTACTAGTCTATTTAGTTCTATAAACATCTCTACTGGAGCTGTGGTAAACCCCAATTTATTCTACTTCAGGCTTATACATACTAGAGAAGAGGTTAATTAGTTTTAGAATATCTTGTTCTCAGCGAGTCACAATAATCAGCACATAGCAAATTGCAAACCTGGGCTATAAAGGTCTTCGATTTAGCTTTGAAACGATTTACATTAAATACTTTACCTGTTATACAATAGCAGACAAAGGTGCCAACAGATCATAGTCTTTAAGTGTATGAGCAGCCAGAATTACCGAATTATATACAAAACAAAGTTGACGCAAGAATATCTCTTTGTTTAAAGTTATTGCCCACTGAAATCAGTTTTGAAAGAGCGCCATTTGAGGTGAAGTAGACATGCATGCATAGCTACATACATGCATGTATGCACAGAAACACATATTTCTATTGTAAAGGGCACACACCTAATTTTAAGAGGCACAAATTATTGGGTTGTCCGGAAAGTTCGTTACATTTTTAATCAACCAAATATGAGCCATTTTGTTGCATAATGCGTCTCCATCTTTCCTTTAACTTGAAAACTGAGATGGTTTCATGGCAAAGAATTCATCAAGGTATCTGTTTACGCCATCCAAGGAATTGAAATTTTTACCATTAAGACTATTCTGCAGAGACCTGAATAAGTGGAAATCTGAAGGAGCAATATCTTGTGAATATGGAGGGTGGGGGTAACACATCCCAGCCGAGCTGCAGCAATTTTTGTCTGGTTCCCAAAGCATCAGGTGCCGAAAATGAACTTTCTTATTTTCCATTTTAAAGGGTTACAGAATTAACGCAGGTTATAGAAACATAAACCTTCTTCCACGAAAAGATGGCTTAAACTGTGCTCTAAATGGAGGTGGAGTCAAATCCTATTTTATGGACTCAACCATGTTCTAAAATAAGTCGAAAGGTAAGCTACTATAAATCGGCACGAACTTTCCGGACAACCCAATCCATGTGTGAGTTTATGCAGACGTCTGTCCCCGATACAAAATCAATCCCATGTCGTGTTGTCACCGAGGATTTGCAGTTGGTATAACTTAGAAAACTCATGAGCTCACGCACGCACGAGTGTACATTTGTAAACACACACACACACACACACACAAATGTATGTGTATACGTAAACATGTGGTTTCATACATACGAGCATATGTACACACTGACACAAAGAACACACAGAGCCTATGCTTTGAAAACCGCATATGTATAAACAATAGATATATACACATAATTTATGTATACATATCTATGCTCATTCTGTGATTGGTTTCTTTCTGTCAACGGCTGAGCCAATGAGACGGCCTCTACCAGTCATATCTCTCACTGTCTTGAAATGAAAGAAAAATTAAATGACGCACTGTCATTTGTGTCTGGCGAAGGTAGGTTCATAGCCGGAATGATTTTCACTATATATGTACTCAAATAGGGCTCAACAGGAGTTAAACGACTACAATAGATATAATACCAACAACGACTATGAATGTTTCCCAACTAAGAATTCTTTACATCATTAATTTTAAACCATTTCTCTATCATTTGGTCCTCTAAGTTGATGTAGTTCGCCAATTAACCTCTTACACATTTGCAGATATAGAGTTCAAAACATATCCTCCGATATAACAGTGTTTTAACAGCCATTTGAGGACACAACTACCCACATATGTATGCACAAATCACATGCCATCACGCCCCACAAGCAAAAATAGATCCATGCAACCAAGAGAAAAAAAGAAAAATTAGAAAGAGTTAAAAAAGATTAAGTCTGCTAAAATACTGCCAGAAACAACCTCTTTTCCCTCATGAAGGCGGCGAGTTGGCAGAAACGTTAGCACGCCGGGCAAAATGCTTAGCGGTATTTCGTCTGTCTTTTCGTTATGAGTTCAAATTCCGCCAAGGTCGACTTTGTCTTTCATCCTTTCGGGGTAGATAAATTAAGTACCAGTTACGCACTCTGGTCGATGTATACGACTTAATCCCTTTGTCTGTCCTTGTTTGTCCCCTCTATGTTTAGCCCCTTGTGGGCAATAAAGAAATAAGAAACAACCTCTTTTCTCTCAAGGGAGTTGGAAAAGTGACATCGCCAGAGCTGTATGAGGTTTCTCATTAATAATAAAAGGGCCGCTGAAAGTGACTGGACCATTACAAAAATTATCAGACCATCCTCAAATCTTTTCATCCGTAAAAAGAAGAATACGAAAAAAAGGGAGAAGTATAGGGTCACTTTTTTGTCTTATGGTCAACTGATTGATGAAGACGTGAACACGACATCTTTCCGAACGAAGCATAGATTAGGTGAAGATTCTACTGAATACTGCTCTGTTTTCAGTGATCCTGATGCAGTTGACTTAGGTGGTATCGATGGAGTAAATCGTCTGCATATTTTCCCTGACATACCTTTCAGCACTGCAGACATCAGTTTGCCAATTAATAGGAATAATCTCAGTTCTGTTGTAAGTATTGACCCACACTGGTGTTTTGGAGTGCGGGCTTTAGCTTTGCATCTCATTTTACTAATCTCTGAAAGGAATCGCTGGACTCTAAATGCTACTTCTGAACTCTTTTCTGTCGCGGTATTATTCTAGTTTTTAAAAAGAGGAATAAATCGCCCACAGTAAATTAATCTGACGTCTCATATCATTAAAGCATTCAAGAAGATAGTGAAACCCAACACAGCTGCCTACTTAGAGAAAAGTCATCTCATGTTTCCAATCAATATGGGATTTCGTTTTTATAGCTTCTATACTACTTTGATGGTATCTTAAATGCTCAGGGACAGGGCTCTGACACAGATCTCATTTACTTTGACTTCAGCAAATCTTTCGACAGAGTTCCGAAGAATCATGCAGAGGAAACTATCCGACATTGGAAACGGTGGAAAGCTACTGCAGTGGGTTAAATGTTTCTTAACAACTAGGATCCATTGTGTTGTGATCGATGCAATTTATTCATGATCAGCAAACGTCATTAGTGGTGTCCACCAGGGTGTAGTACTGAGTCCACTTGTGCTTATTATTTACAAAAGTAACATTGCAAATGTTGTCAAGCAGTAAAATAAAAATCTTTGCTTTTTGCAGATGATTAAGCCCCAGAGAGCCATCAAGGGAGTATACAGCCGAAGAGAACTTCAATCTGGTTTATACGGAGAGATTTGATGGTTGAAAGCAAAACAAAACAAAACCTTGAATGAGGAAATTTTCTAGTTTATCTACTCAACAATAACAAAATCGATGTGACCCGCAGACTGTGTTAGTGAATCCTTAGAACTTTTCGGTCCAGAGATCCTGAAACGGCCATTCTTCTCTTCTTTACGTTTGTTACATCTTACACTGAATACTGCTTCCCATTGTGGTTTACCTACACAGAACGATTCATTATGTAAATAGAAGCATCCTAGAGATCGATCACACATATAAATAATTAATTAAATAAGTAAATGACGAGACCGACCTTGATTATTTGGTTTGCCTTAAAAAGCTCAAACTCTATATTCTCTTCAACACTGCCGCGAGCGCTACATCGTTTCTTCGAGCTGGAAAAGATAACATCGTCCAAACAATGCCAGAATCAAATCCAAATATCGCTTAAGGCTTGGTTCCTGTGACATACACTCCATACAAAAATTGAGCTCACATCACATTGCAATACTTATGCCAAATGGTGCCGCCTTATTAAACATTATCCAAAAAGAAATCACAAAAGAAAAAAAAAACAACATTCAAATGGTATGTAGACAGATTTCTCCAAGAAATATCAAATAAATCATCAACACCCGGACATATTTCGGGAAACAACAACTTCCTACTCGAATGGACGATGATGTCCAGTTGGTGGCATGAATTTAGACATGCCATGAGTCAGTGATGGCTCAAACCTTAGTTACCGAAGTTTATATATATATATATATCTTTTACTAGTGTCAGCGAGAGGCTGAGGTGATGCTGGAATACCGCCCTTCAGTTTGTTTGGGTTTCCTTTCTGTACCGTTACAGTATTAGGTCCTTATTCTAGATTGAGAAGACAGGATCTTTGGTGCTGTGCAGTGCCGTCTCACTTTTCACTTGATATAGTTTTCAATTCCAAAATTGGGTGCTAGACCTTCCAGGATTCTCTATATATAAACCACTGCATATCTTTCATGCCTTATATTTAATATGATATATATATATTATATATATATATATATATATAATATATATATATATAAGAATAAATGTTTTTATATAAATGAACGTGAAATACAGGAAGGGACGAACACGGAACACAGACAAATCATTCGAAGCCTTCAATCTTCAGTCAGACACCGAATCATCATAGCAAATTTCGGCTGTTCAATTCTGATATTTGCTCCAACTCGGCCAGCCCCAAGAAAAAAAACTAAGCTGTAAGCATTAGATTTCTTGGTAGAAGACAGGAATGTGAACGCACAAGACAGATGTAAATACAAGAGACGAAAACGAAAATATATATATATATATATATATATAATATATATATGTATGTATGTATGTATGCATGTATGTATGTATGTATGTATGTATGTATGTATGTATGTATGTATGTATATATATATATATATATTTAGAAAATAGTAAAAAGTGAAAAAACTACAGAAGGCTTAAAGGTTAAAAAAAATATATTTTTGAGTCAATATGTGTGAAGAATATTAGAAATTTTTTTCTTACAATGACATAATTTAGAAGAAAGACCGGTTTCGCGTTTAGCTTTTCAAATTTATATATATATATATATATATATATACATACAGACATACATATACATATGTGGGAAAAATAAGTTCAAAAGAGAACAATTTAAACTTTTTGAGAGGTTCAAAAAGAGAGAAATAATGATTTCTAATAAAGATTCATCATATTCATAAAAAACAGCCAGAGCAAGTAGTAAGAATATGAAAATAGTAGTTGAAAAATATCGTTATAGGTATAAATATACCATAAACAATTATAGAAAAATGGAGGAGAAAAAGATGTTGCGTCAAAATTAGATTTAATACAAAATAGGATTCAATGCATACGCGCGTTTCAAAGGACAATACAAATATGCATGAAAAAAATTATAATCATAATAATTATAATTAAATTTATGAATTGGCATTCTCATCAGTGTGAAGAATTTTTGGAAAGACACCAAAAAAGGTTTAACAAAATAAAGTAAATTAAAATAAGATACAATAAGGGAGAATAAAAAAACGGTAATTAGGAAAAATCAGATATTTACAAGCAAGTTGTAAAAGGGAAAAAAAAAACAGTAATAATAATATTTTTTTCTATAAGTGTTTATGGTATATATTTATACCTATGACGATATTTTCAACCATATATATATATATATATATATATATATATATATATATATATATATATATATATTCATATTGGCGTCATTCAAAGGCTAAAACAATGCGAACGCATTGTGACCAGCGATGTGTAGCAACATCTGATGGTCTGGTCGGTCACGTGATCACGTGATATATATATATATATATATAATATATATATATATATATATATATATATATGTTCATATATATGTATATATGAGTATTCTGTAACGTGTTTATGTATGTGTTGCGTGTATATATATGTATATATGTGTATATCTCTCTATCTCTCAATCTCTCTATCTGTCTGTCTGTCTGTCTGTCTGTCTGTCTATCTATCTATCTATCTATATCTATCTATCTATCTATCTATCTATCTATCTATCTTGTTGTATTTCGGGACGGTCATTTTTTTTCCAAATACACACACTATATCTTTTTTTTCACTCGTTTATTACTGTTCTTATTTGATTCTTTTAACACTGTGTCGCTGAAGAAGTCAAAGATGTGTGACGAAAGATTTCCGGACAGTGGGCATGAGTTGAAATAATAAAATAAGAACAGTAATAAACGAGTGAAGGAAAAATATAGAGAGAGTGTGTGTTTATTTGAAAAACAAAAAAAATGACTGTCTCGAAACAATATCTGTTTCAATACACGATTTCATATCAGGAATCTTGCAACACAAATTAATAAACGTATATATATTCTCTTATTTTTTTTACTTGTTTTAATGCGGCCATGCTGGAGCATCGCCTTTAGTCGAACAACTTGAGCCAGGACCTATTCTTTGTAAGCTTGGTACTTATTCTATCATTCCCTTTTGCCGAACTGCTAAGTTACGGGGACGTAATCACACCAACACCCGTTGTCAAGCGATGATGGGGGAATAACACACACACACACACACACACACACACACACACACATATATACGACGGGCTTCTTTCAGTTTCCGCCTACCAAATTCACTCACAGGGCTTTGGTCGGGCCAAGGTGCCAGGCAGTGGGACTGGACATGGAACCATGTGGTTGGTAAGCATGCTACTTACCACACAGCCACGCCTGCGCCACACACACACACACACACACACATATATAATATGATATACATAAAAAAAAACGTATTAAATATTTTGTATACACACACACGCGCGCGTATTATAGTTTGTATACATATTTATTACATACGTACACACACACTTATATGCAAACGTACAAAATAGATAATATATAAATACATTTTCTCCTAACCTTCCATTATGAGACAGCTATTGCAATATTGTTGAGATTAGGTGAATACCGCATAGTGTAGACGCACACCATAACTATCTCTTCGTAGTAGCTAGAAAAATAGCGATAAATGATATAATTATGTAAGAAAATTGTGGGTGTTTTTTCTTTCTTTGTCTGTTTGTCTGTACTTCACGTATTATATACAAGTATTATCTCTCTTATTGCATTTATTCCTCTTCTCTCTCTCTCTCTCTCTCTCTCAACTAGCGGAGTGTTGGAACTTCCATATCGAAATTTCCTATGAAAACTAAAAGTGCATCTTTCTTAAACACGTTAGAATTTTAGCGCATCTAAAATCCCTTCCGCTGCAACTGAAGTCTTCAAGAATTTAGTGTTGAGGAGGACAAAGAAAAGTATTAGGGTAAATGCAACAGAATGTAAAATATGAAATAGAAGTTTGCAGGTGTGGATATGAGGTTTAGAAGTTTGCTCTGGGGTCTTGAGTTCAATCTCACTGCGCAGCACATTGGGCAAATGTCTTCTTCTAGAGCCTCAAGCCGACCGATGTCCTGTGAGTGGATTTGGTCGACAGAAACTAAAGGGCGACCGTAGTGTTTGTGTGTGTGTGTGTGTGTGTGTGTGTCTACAGGGTTATTCAAAAAGAATGAACCGATTTCATTACGAATATTTTAATAAGGAAAAGCAATAGAAAACTCCAGCTAAGTCACAAGTATTTACTCACAGTCAACTTTTATTTCCTGTCTTACAAGTGTTCAATGTGGCCACCACCTGCAGCACGAGCAACATCAATGCGATAAGAGAATTCCTCCCAGACACATATCAACATATCCCGATCCACTGAGTTGATCGCTGTTGTTATTCGATGTTTAAGGTCATCGAGGTCAGTGGGTAGCGGCAGAACATAAACGCGATCTTTTACATATCCCCACAAGAAAAAAAAATCACACGCGGTGAGGTCTGGGGATCTCGCAGGTCAAGCAGATATGCGCCTGGGAGGAATTCTCTTATCGCATTGATGTTGTCCGTGCTGCAGGTGGTGGCCACATTGGACACTTGTAAGACAGGAAATAAAAGTCGATTGGGAGTAAATACTTGTGACTTAGCTGGAGTTTTCTATCGCTTTTCCTTATTAAAATATTGCATAATGAAACCGGTTCATTCCTTTGAATAACCCTGTATATATATAATATATATATATATATTATATATATATATATATATATATATACATACATACATATATATATACATACATACATATATATATATATATACATATATAGTATACACAATCCTTAAACAAACATATATATACCTATGTCCATAAATACATAAATATACACATGTACATATACATACATATATATATACATGCACACATATATACACACACATCCATATATATATATATATATATATATGTATATATATATATATATATATTATATATATATATATATATATATATATATATATACATACATATATATTTATATTTGTGTGTGTGTGCCGGTTTGTTTTTGCTCCCGTAAACTAGCGGTTCGGCAATACAGACCGATATGATAAGTAATATAAAGTTCCAGGTTTAATTTGTGTGACGAAACCCTCCAAGCTGGATGTTCCTGCGCAGCCACAGTCAAATGACTGAAACAATTAACATAAATAAAAAAATAAATTTAGAAATAAAAAAAGAAATTCCTTCTAAATCAGAAGGAAAGAAGAGAAAAACGAGCAAATCTTTGGTGATATTTATAATTGCTTCCGCCGAGGTCGACTTTGCCTTTCATCCTTTCGGGGTCGATAAATTAAGTACCAGTTGCGCACTGGGGTTGATCTAATCGACTGGCCCCCTCCCCCAAGATTTCGAGCCTTGTGCCTAGAGTAGAAAAGATATTTATAATTGCTATTAGGGCGGCGAGGTGGGCGTATCATTAGCACGTCGGGCAAAATGCTTAGTGGCATTTCGTCCGTCTTTACGATCTTGGTTCAAATGCCTCCAGGGTCAACTTTGCCTTTAATCCTTTCGGGATTGATAACACTGGGGTCGATTTAATCGACTTAGTCCCTATCCCGAAATTGTTGGCCTTGTGCTAAAATTTGAAACCGATATTTATGATTGCCATTAAGAAAAAAAGAAAAAACTATTTTATTGCACCATAGAAACTTTTTTATTATATTTAAATTACAAATAAGAATTACATTCCCCTCTTTCTTCGGTCTCTATTCTATTGTATTATTAAAGAAGATTATTTATAAGTAACGTGATCAAAATGGTGGAGAGCATTAAATGTGACATAAATTCTGTAAAGTATGCGATAAGCTCCTAACTTATCGAGTTGGCAATTCAGGTTCAATTTCTGGTTACAACTTTTCAATTATCATCTTAACATTATTTAATGTCCGTTGAAGGTGGCGAGCTGGCAGAATCGTTAGCACACCGGGCGAAATGCTTAGGGGTATTTTATCTGCCGCTACGATCTGAGTTCAAATTCCGCCGAGGTCGACTTTGCCTTTCATCCTTTCGGGGTCGATTAATTAAGTACCAGTGAAATACTGGGGCCGATGTAGTCGACTAGCACTCCCCTCGACCAAATTTTAAGCCTTGTGCCTTTAGTGGAAAGGATTATTAAAAGGAAGCGAGCTGGCTAAGGCGGTGAGCTGGCAGAATCGTTAGTACACCGGGCGAAATGCTTAGCAGTATTTCGTATGCCGCTACGTTCTGAGTTCAAATTCCGCCGAGGTCGGCTTTGCCTTTCATCCTTTCGGAGTCGATAAATTAAGTACCAGTTACGCACTGGGGTCGATGTAATCGACTTAATCCGTTTATCTCTCCTTGTTTATCGCCTCTATGTTTAGCCCTTTGTGGGCAATAAAGAAATAAGAATCGTTAGCACGCCGGGTAAAATGATTGGCGGCATTTCGTTCGGTTGGCGGCGAGCTGGCATAAACGTTAGCACGCCGGGCGAAATGCGTAACCGTATTTCGTCTGCTGTTACGTTCTGAGTTCAAATTCCGCCGAGGTTGACTTTGCCTTTCATCCTTTCGGGGTCGATTAAATAAGTACCAGTTACGCACTGGGGTCGATATAATCGACATAATCCGTTTGTCTGTCCTTGTTTGTCCCTTCTGTGAGTAGCCCCTTGTGGGTAGTAAAGAAATAGGCATTTCGTTCGGCTTTACACTTTGAATACAAATTCCACCGAGGTCGACATAACCTTTCATCCTTTCAGGATCGATAAAATAAATACCTGTTGAGCACTGGGGTCGATGTAATCGATTTATCTCCTCCCCCGAGATTTCTGGCCTTGTGCTAACATTTGAAACCAACATTATTAATGTTCTCAGGAAATCCCTGAATATCAACCATAACTTTTTTTTTATTTTCCCTTTTCCTCTCAAATCCGTGTTTTGGAGCTATGTAAGAAGAAATCAATGTTATAGGATTAAAGAACAACAACAACAAAAATCCTCTTGGTTATTATCAGATTTAATTAAGGTTGCTGCAACTAGTGTAATGCATTTGCTAAGTGCAATGCGCATGGCTGATGATGATGCAAAATAAAATAAAAGAAACTGAACAGCGAATATTGTCGCCTTCTAAACATTTGTTTTATTTATTGCAACCGGAATGAAATTATTTTTGTCAACAAAGCAATAACGGAATAAAAGCGAAAGAGCGCCGACTCCATGTTTTACAGGATTTAGTTTCGTCCCTTTGGAAATCGTTTCGAGGTGCGACTTTCTCATTATATGTCTGTCTGTCTGTCTCTTATTATCTGTCTATTTGTCTGTCCGTCAGTCTCTCCCTCTGTTTCTCCCTCTTTCTCTCTCTTTCACTCTCCCCCTCTCTTTCCCTTTCAGGGAGGCTGTTCATTCAATCGGCAATATCCCTTCCCAGCTATATACATCTGTGGCCTCGTATCTACGTAAGAAATTATATCTGATTATTATCAATATTGCGTCGTTGAGAATTCAATATTTTAGATTCGCTTATGACACATATTTGACCAAAATATTTGTTTCTCTTCTCTCTAGGCTATCTATTCTCATATACACGCGTGTGCGTGCGTATGGACAGGAGAAAAAAATAATATGGCTTTTTTTGCCTACCGGAATAGGTATGAAAAATGGTAAGCATTTCCGCCATTTAAGTTGTAACAGTTTTTCCACCAGAAATCGTTGTGCACCAGGATTACATGTGCAAAACGGAGCCCTAATATCTAAGCACTGTTCAAGTATAATTAGGCTTACCTATGGAGAAAATCAAACAATACCAAAGTAAGTTATCCCCTCTGACTATGCCCTTTCGAATTTGCAAGAATGAAAGACATCTCAGAATAACGAAACTAAGAGCATAACATATGTGTATTCTTGTCAGCAGTTGCCCAAACGGATATCCCTATGGTTTCAATACCAGGGAAGTTTGAAATAGACTCACTCGAAGAAACGCCTGGTCATCTTTGATTGCATCAGTGGAGAGTCATTCGACCGACTGGTATTAAATCACTAGCAGTCATGCTCTAGTATATATACGTGTTTGTGTATGTGTGTATACATACATACAGATAGACGGCGAGTTGACAAAGTAGACTTGCGATATATGTATTCTGGTTTTCTGCATTCTAAGTTCAAATGCTGTTGTAGTCAACTTTTGCCTTTCATAGTTTTCGGCAGCGATAAATAAAGTATCAGTCAATGATTGAAGCAAATCCTTCTCCACTCCATCTTTGGGAAGAAATCGGTTGTGTTCAGAACTGGTAAGGGATAGGTTTCTCGGGTGGACCAATACATCTCAAGATATTAGTAAAACACATTTGAGAAGCCCGCCCAGAGAATAACATCTTTACTACAATGATATTACGCCGTTACATTACAATCATTACAGTGGTTATTACATTACTACACGCAATTATTGTGTCTATGTGATATCTTTGTAACAAAGATGTTATTGAAAATCAAGATCTTTAAGTTAAATAAACGAAGGGTGTTGACTTCTGTTTACTTAAGAGTAAAGCATTCAATTAAACAATGATGTGGTATGTTGCTGAATCTCATGCAACATATTTGAAATACATGAGCTACAAAAGTGTATTAGAGCTCAAGGAGACAAATAACCAACGATAAACCTCGATGAAATGGAATCTTTATTCTCAGATGGAATGTCCTTATCGATTCTATATTGATTGCCGAAGGAGTAAACACAAAGTACATGCTTTACACGTTTGAGATCAAAATGCACTTCCCACCACTTCTGTTGATATAAACCTATATCTTTACTACCCTCAAGGGGCTAAACAAACCTGTTACCATCGAGTAAACGAGAAAGCTTTTACGTGGTCGTTGGACCTGTTAGAAATAGTAGCTAAATTTTTCTCGTCTCGTACCATACCGTTTCAAAATGTATGGCATACACTCTGCCTGATGTAGTCCAGAAAAGCAATGTTAACGAAAAAAAATTGGATGGAACGCTCACAACTAGAACATCTTTGATCATAGATTTGCTCAAAGCTGACTTCTGACTAAACTACTACTACTACTACTACTACTACTACTACTACTTTATTTCATTTTATTTGCCATAAAGACAGTATACAGAGTAGCTGCGGGCTGGACAAACACATTAATGAATGAAAATGAAATAAAATGAATAAATGAGAGACGAAACCCAACACCCGCCGATTGGATTTTTCTCGAAAACATATTTTCTTTTTTCAAAAAATCAATATGAGGCTTCAAACCTCTTACAAAAAGGAGGCACTAAAACCTCTTAACATGTTAATTAAAAAAAAGAACACAATTAAGGTTATAAACCACTACAAATAATGCAATAAGATAAGGTTTCAAACCCTCTAACGAGGCTTTTTCACCCCCTACTCATCAATATATCCATCATTATCTTCAATGCCGCTTGGGTTCCTGTACCTCGCCATTTCCCATGCCTCATTCATGTACGAGGCATATGTCGTGTTAGGGCAACCCGGCTATACACGACATTCCTCTTTAAATCTTTTAAGCTTTTCCCACACGGAAAACCTTATGACCTCCACAGGTATCTGCGGAGGCCATTCGGGATCCCGTGTGAAGGCCATATCTACTATCTCTTTATGTTCTTCTACTATTTTTTCCACCTCCCCGCCCTTGTAGTAGAAAAAGATAAGTAATTCTTCACCTTTAAGGGTGAGAGTCGTTTCTTCCACCGTGGGTCGCACAACTTCGGAACATGCAGACGGCACATCATCGTCCACCTACAATGACCCGTTCTTCTTCTTTCTTCTGACTAAACTACTACTACTACAACAACAACAACAACAACTACTACTACTACTACTACTACTAGTCATAATATTGTGGTTGAAGTATGGTTTTACGCTCGCTTCGTCCTTTCCTTCCGAGAGATTCTTAGTACCGATGTGAGGGCCATGTCGAGACTTTTCATTTCATATAGACACTGGACTGCAAGTTTTGTGGGTAGGGACAGTCGATTAGAAGAGGAGTCTTAGTACTGGGCTGCTACTTCGTTTCAGCGCCCGCAGAACGATGACAAGTCAAGTAAACATTAGCGAAATTCGAACTCAGAGCGTCAAGTGCCTGGCCTCAAATATCACTGGGCGTTCTGTCTGATGTTCTAACGGTTATGCTAATCCATCGCCGGGTTAATATTTTGTTTATGATGGTAGGAAACACTTGGGTTATTTGTTTGGAATGGATCCACTCGAAGAAACACCTGTGCGACCTAGATTGCATCAGTGAAGAGCCACTCTTCAGACTGGTACTAAATCACTAACAAACATGCTCTAACCTTCCGCCCTTGGGTGTATTGTCCCTTCTCTTTATCTTTTCTATCGCTACTACTATAATAGTCCCAATAGGAGTTGACTAGTAATAGTATAAACAGAACGTTGACAGCATCGATTTCGCTAGCCTCGAAGGGCTCGGAAAGACCGGGCGCAGACTAAGCAAAAGAAACAGTACAAAGAAAAAAGAACAACAAAAAGCAAAATAAAGCAAAAGCAAAACAAAGCATAACCAGGGAGTGAAACGGGATTACATGTCAAGAATTTGATTTTGCTGAGCGGTACACGACTAACAAGACTAAAAGATAAAATAAGTATACTTTGCTTTGCAAAATCAAATCTTTTAATTACACACTCACATACGCACTATCTTATCTCTCTCTCTCTCTCTCTCTCTCTCTCTCTCTCTCTCTCTATCTATCTATCTATCTGTCTGTCTGTCTGTCTGTCTGTCTGTCTGTCTATCTATCTATCTATCTATCTATCTATCTCAGAACGCCATGATAGATCGTTAGCTCCAACACGCATTTTTTTCTCTCCTTGTATCTATCTCTATATATGTATATATATGTATATATATGTATATATATATATATATATATATATATATATATATATATATATATATATATATATATATATGTACACATACACACACACACATTTATATGTATCCAATGAGTGAGAAGATGCTATTGTAAGCGAAGCGTGTAACAGAAACTGAATTAATGCTCAAAATGGACAGATTCTTAAAATCCTATCTCCCTATCATGGTAGAAATAGTTCCGTGAAACAAGATTTGGCTTGAAGAAATGTGTAGTTCGAGCGTGTAATAAAGGGATAAAAGGTAAACAAGCATGTATGGCATTATATAATTTGTATCATTTATAATAAATACTTCATAAATGTAACTACTGAATTATTTCGCGAAAAAAATGTATTGTTGAAATTTCTGTACATCTGTTTAAGAAAATCCAGCGACTTTTGGGCATGCATACTGAGGCAATGTGGATGCGCGTGGCTTAGTGGTTAGGGTGTTGGATTCATGATCGTAAGACTATGGTTTCGATTCCTGGAGGTGTGTTGCGTTGTGTTCTTGAGCAAACATTTTATTTCATGTTGTTCCAGTGCACTTAGCTGGTAAAAGTGAGTAACCTTGTGACGGACTAGCATCCCGTCCAGGGAGGAATATATACCCCAGAGAAACTGGGA
The DNA here is from genome assembly GCF_006345805.1 of Octopus sinensis. Lineage (NCBI taxonomy): Eukaryota > Metazoa > Mollusca > Cephalopoda > Octopoda > Octopodidae > Octopus > Octopus sinensis. The sequence continues at coordinate 120,714,252 of NC_043001.1, read as the reverse complement.
AACCAGTCTTATGATCCTTACGGAGTATGTTCTTTATGGAGTAATGTGGACTGACCATACTGATACAATAATACAAACCGAACAAGTGGACATTATTATCTACACATAAGCGTGAGGTATCAATATGATCAATGGAAATGCTGAGATGCCGACATTTTTTCTTCAGAAGTAGTGGCAAAATGCTATTTTTTTTAGTAGTAGACATATATTTAAGGGCAAAGAAAGATCATTAAAAAGACAGAGGAAAAGTAGAATTAGCGATTATAAGTTGGAAAGAGCTATAGAAAGAAAGATTGTGAGATCAAGAACGATATGGTTCAAGTAAAAGTGTGTGTGTGTGAAAGAGAGAGAGAGAGAGTGAGAGAGAGAGAGAGAGAGGAAGAGAGAGATGGAGAGAGAGAGAGAGAGAGAGAGAGAAAGACAGAGTGAAGATAAGCATGAAAGAGGAAAGAAAAATAAAAGAGAAAGATGAAGGGGTTAAATCTAAGTTTGAGAAAAATATAGGATTTATTAAAAGGAGGAACAAAAAAAGAAAAAGCGAAAAAGGAAAGCAGCTAGACATTCCGTGATAAGCGAGAGGCAGATGACCTTATGACGTCCTTCGTACAGTATAAAGAACCAAGCGCATAGACCAGACAAGGCAGGAGTCACAATAAAACTGTAAAGAAATATAAAGACAAAGACAATAAAATGAAGAATAAAATTTGAATTAGAAAATGTATAATGGAGGGACTGTAAAAGAGATAATTACGTAACTATAAACAGTTTTAAAGACATTATCATAAAAATAAGGGTATGTCATAGTTCTAAGAGACTCGGTATCTACATATAAATAGGTGAAGAAAGATATATAAAATCTAGAATGAGGATATTAAGTAAAAATACAGGTTAATAGCTACCGAAGACGGTTGAAGTATATTGATCTATGGTAAAATGCAAACTTAAAAAAAAATCAATGTCTACAGAATGTAATTGCTTCAGGTTGTCTGTTATGGAGATTTCTATTCTTGCGTAATATTCTCAGAACTACCTTGTTGCACAGATTGCATGCAATGTAGTCAGCTTTGTAAGGTCTTCCTACCCTAATAATAGACCAGGTAATATTATAGGAAATGTTATTAGCCTTAAAGTTATGGATATAATTTACTAACTAGGTGGGAGATTTGTGGATAATATTAGAAAATGAACTGATATGAAGCAAGTGTCGTTTCTTGAAATCAGTGGAAGACCCCGGGTGTACTTTCGTTGAATTTTGGTGCCCAGCATAAACAGCACATCAATAAAGGATATTCTATTGCAAGCAGTAACCATCAAAAGGGTAATTGTTGGCTACTCTAAAATTACAATTATTTGTGTCATGTGTTAAATTACCATTCCTATTCCACAGAATATCAATTATATTATCAATACTACTCATTCAATTATTATTGTTATGATCATTGTCATTGCTATTATTAATATTTACATGAATAAAACAGGCCTTGATTGTTATACTAATTATTAATATTTTTGTTGTTGTTGTTGTTATTATTATTATTATTATTATTATTATTATTATTATTATTATTATTATTAGTAGTAGTAGTAGTAGTAGTCGTAGTCGTGCCAATGTTGATAGAATAATTCTCAGGTAAACTCTTATTTCTATAATTATTTGTAATCTTACTTTCGAGTGTAGCCAGGTCATAATTTCGAGGGCTCTTAAAACGAGATTCGCTGCAGTTTCTATAAGTACGGTTAATATTGCTACTACTCACATTTACACCATCCTTATTACAATTATTAGACTATTCTTAAAAAAAAATTCAGCATCTCCACGCTTCCAGCTCGATCATATTATCACGTTCACTTGTTGTTAATAATTTCTACTTGTATTATGGTATCAGTATGTACACTTGTTTGCTTAATACACATTATTACATCAACAAATAGCTGCGTTGTTGAAACAGCTGTAAAGAAATTTAAAAGCTTATATCTTTCTTCACTAAATATACCTGTTGTTACGCTTATGCAACATCTTTTATTAATTATATAAATGATATAATGCCACTTATACGTACTTTTCCATCCTATATTTCTTTATTACTCGAGGTCAACGTTTTTTTTATAGTCAGCTCTTGTTTCGCGTAACTATTTATGAGGTTGGATTTTAATAATCTGGTCTAGTTCGAACACTAATCAGGTATTCATCTATTATACGCTTTTCACCCGTTGGATAACTATCTATCTACACACACACACACACACACACAACACACACACACACGCATGCACACACATACACACATGCGTAAATGTTAAAATAAGAATAGTATTTTAAAACAAATTTAAGAATAACAACAGAACAATTAATGTTGATATGAATCTTTGCTGAGAGCTGAGTCAGATTTATTGTCAAGATCAAGTTGACTGAGAACCCACAATATATATACATGTATGCATAACACACACACACATGGACACGCACGTGCATATACACGTATTTGTATATGTGTGTATGTGGGTATGTGCGTGTATATACGCATATATACATATAAAAGTAAAGAGTATATATATATATATATATATATATATATATATATATATATATATATATATATACATATATATATATATGTATGTATGTATATGTGTATGCATATATATATATATATAAAAATCTTACTTTTTTTATATCTAAATATATGACGTGTGTGTATATATATATACGCGTGTATACTTACGTAAATATATGTATTATGTATTTATGTATGTATGTATGTATGTATGTATGTATGTATGTATGTATGTGTATGTATGTGTGTATGTATGTATGAGCGTATGTATGCATGCATGTGTGTTTGTATGTACGTATGTATGTATGTATGTATGTATGTATGTATGTGTGTATGTATGTGTGTATGTATGTATGTATGTATGTATGTATGTATGTATGTATTTATGTATGTATATGTATGTATGTATGTATGTATGTATGTATGTATGTATTTATGTATGTATTTATGTATGTATGTATGTATGTGTGTATGTATGTATGTATGTATGTATGTATGTATGTATGTATGTATGTATGTATGTATTTATGTATGTATGTATGTATGTATGTATGTGTGTATGTATGTATGTATGTATGTATGTGTGTATGTATGTCTGTATGTCTGTCTGTATGTATGTATGTATGTATGTATGTATGTATGTATGTATGTATGTATGTGTGTATGTATGTATGTATGTATGTATGTATGTATGTATTTATGTCTGTCTGTATGTATGTATGTATGTATGTATGTATGTATGTATGTATGTATGCACTTCTCTCTCTATTTTTTCTTTCTTTCTTTCTTTCTTCTTTCCTTCCTTCCTTCCTTCCTTCCTTTCTCTGTCTGTCTGTTTGTCTGTCTTTCTGTATGTATATATATTTGAGTACACACACATACATACACGCAAACACACATGCACACACGGACACACACATACACACACACACACACACATACACACGCATACACACGCACACACAAATCTCATACAAGTGCTGGAATTGAATCTATAGAAATGCGCCTAGAACCAAAGCCAGCGCCCAATCCCCCCCCTCCGCCATATTGCATAGGATTCTGTATCAGATTGATGTCTCGCTAACGTTAATTTACTTATTAAAATCGGAAGATGTGAATCGTTCGCAGCAATAAGATTTTGGTCTTTACATCTGCAACAGCAGATCTGTTATTTATTCATTTATTTCGTCGTTGACAGTAGTAGTTGTAGTGTTCATGGCAGCGTGCATAGCAATGGTAATAGTAGTGATGTTGGTGGTGTTGATAGAGTTGTTGGAATACAAGCGCTGAACATGTCATGGTAATTAATGCCAACAAGATACAAGGAAACATACAGCAGAAAATCGCTAATAAAAAGCAAAAAAAAAAAAAAAAACGAAGAAAAACATACAAAACCCCCTACTCCAATAACAAACAAATGAGGTAAAAACCAATTTCGTCTGACGCTACACAGTATTATAAGATAATCTATGAAGATATTTGTGGATATGATAAATTTCATCTGTTATCCTGAACCAATTAAACTCGTATCTATTACATCTATTGCATTTGGTAGGCTGCAAACATATTCTTTATTTTTCTCCATTAAAACTATAATTCAATAAACCAAATTTATATGGTCACGTGTATTCTACTGAAGATACTACTACTACTACTACTACTACTACTACTACTACTACTACTACTAATAATAATAATGATAATAATAATAATAATAATAATAATATAATGATAATAATAATAATAATAATAATAATAATAATAATAATATAATGATAATAATAATAATAATAATAATAATAATAATAATAATAATAATAATAATAATAATGATAATAATAATAATAATAATAATGATGATGATGATGATGATGATGATGATAATAATATAATAATAATAATAATAATAATAATAATAATAATAATAATAATAATAATAATAATAATAACAACAATAATAATAATAATAATAATGATGATGATAATAATAATAATAAAAACACAATGAAAAGAGCCCTTGGATTGATAGAATATCTACAGACTTAGATTCCCCAGAAGAGCAAAGGTGGGAGCGTGTCAAGGTAGAGGATGTAAGATCTGCTCTCAGGAAGTCAAGGAAATGGAAGTCTCCAGGAAAGGATAAAATTCCTAACTTCTGGTTGAATGCCTTCCCAGAGAACCATGAACTGCTAACAAAAATTTGCAACAATGTTTTTGTAACAAACTAGTATGATTCCCTCTTGGCCAGTTTATGGTGTAACATTCTGACTTCCAAAAAATGAAGCAACAAACGAACTAAAAAAGTTACAGAGCTTCTTAACAACAATGTATAAAATCTGACGCAAGAAGGGAGTACACAGTCAATTGCATGTAGCCACAAGAGAAGTTGCTGGAAAAATAGGTGGGATTGGCTGATGAAAGGAACACTAAAAAAAATGAGACCGAGAGCACAATACTGGTAGTGCAAGACCAAGCTTTGGTCACGAACTAGAGGGTCAGCCTGAGGAATGAGCAAGGGTCTCCGCTGTGCCGCATCTGCAATAGAGTGGATGAAACCATTGCCCATGTCATGAACAAATGCCCTAGACTTGCCCAAAACCACTAAAAGTTGTGGCGACGCGATCAGGTAGCGAAAGTGCTACATTGGAAACTGTGCGAAAAGTGGGAGGTAAGGGAGAGGCAAGACGTGGTATGAGCAGAAACCGCAGACGTTGGTGGAGTCGGAGACTTGTAAAATATTCTGGGATTTTCCAATCCAAACAGATCAGTTGCTTGAGCATACCAAGTGATGGTGGACAAGGTGCACCACATGAGCTCTATAATTGATGTTGCATGTCCCTTTGACATACGAATAGTCAAGAAGGAAGGCGAAAATAAATACAATACTCTTAAGTACGAAATAACCGGAATATAGAAAATGAAGAAGGTGAAGATAGTGTCAATTATTGATGGGTCTGAAGGCATCAAGAGGAATATAAAGGAAATTGGAATAGAGTGCCCAGTAGAACTGTTACTAAAGGTTTGTCTTGTTGGCACGGCCAGAATGATCAGGAAAGTGTTAGATAGCTGAAAAGAACGGATAGCATGGTTCCGTAGGATGTAAGTAACAAGCCCACTACGCATGCAAAACTCCAGGAGCACCAACAAAACCTGTGATAATTAAAAAAAATAAATAATATTAATCCTTTCTACAAAAGGCACAATGCCTGAAATTTTAGGGGAAGGGACTAGTCGACTACATCGACCCCAGTGTTTCTCTGGTACTTAATTTATCGACTCCGAAAGGATGAAAGCAAAGTAGACCTCGGCGGAATTTGAACTCAGAACGTAGCGGCAGACAAAATGCCGCTAGCGGTATAATAACAACAACAACAACAACAACAGCAGCAGCAGCAGCAACAACAACAACAACACAACAACAACAACAATAGCAACAACAACAGCAACAACAACAACAACAACAATAGCAGCAACAACAACAACAACAACAACAACAACAACAACAACAATAATAATAATAATAATAATAATGTTTTCTACTCTAGGCACAAGGCCCGAAATTTTGGAGGAGGGAACCAGTCGATTAGATCGACCCCAGTACGCAGCTTCTACTTAATTTATCGACCCCGAAATGATAAAAGGCAATGTCGACCTTGGCAGAATTTGAACTCAGAACGTAGCGGCAGACGAAATACCACTAAGCATTTCGCCCGTATAATAATAATAATAATAATAATAATAATAATAATAATAATAATAAGAAGAAGAAGAAGAAGAAGAAGAAGAAGGAAGTAAAGGCTTCATCTTAGCTACTTTAGATCAAAACTTATTGACCCAAGCCATTATGATGAAAAACGTAGTAGATCTAAAGTGCTGATTCTGCCATGAGGAGAGTGAAAAAGTTGAGCACTTAATCTCTGGGTGTAAAGTTTTAGCCCCAGTGGAGTATAAATCAAAACATTACAACGTTGATCTATACTGGTTAATATGTCGGCATTATGAAATGAAAGCCGTTGAGAAATGATATAAGTATCTGCCTGAGGCTGTAACTGGAAGAGAAACTATAACAATTCTATGGGACTTTCCTGTGCACACAGACAGAAACATTAAAGCTTATAAACCGGATATTGTAAAAGACCAAAATAATAAAGTCTCTGTATTGATCAATATGAGTATTTCTTGTGACCATGATATTGTGGGAAAATCATTCGACAAGCTCCGAAGATATAAAGATTTGCTCTTCGAAAAAAAAAAATGTGGTATTTCAAGGTGGTTAAAATATCAGTGATTATAGGAGGATTAAGATTGATCAAGAAAGGAATTGAAAAGTAATTGAGACTGATCCCTGGCTTACCGTCCCTAGAGTAGTTCAGAAAAGTTCTTTTATCTGGTAAGTCACAAATACTGAGAAGAGAAATGTCGCTGTGAGGACGATAACCTATAACAACACAGACCATCTAATGGATGATACGATCTGTATTTTATGGATTATATGGTCTCTCTACAATGTTTCATTACGAGATTTTGTTATGTCGTAACATGTAATTCATTACAATACAATAATCCTCCACACTATCGATCAGTCGTACGTTGTTCAATATTGGCTATGTCGTTAGATTAGCAAGTTTAACGATATGTATATGATCTATGGTTACTTCTGTTGATTTGTGTTATTTTGTCTGGCCATCAAATGGGGTGTGCTTCACTTTGATATGCGTCGATCCTTACATAGATCCCCTTCTATCTATCTTTTATCTATCTATCTATCTATCTATCTATCTATCTATCTATCTATCTATCTATCTATCTATCTATCTATCTATCTATCTAACTATCTATCTGTCTGTCTGTCTGTCTGTCTGTCTGTTTGTCTGTATGTGTGTCTATCTATCTATCTATCTATCTATCTATCTATCTATCTATCTATCTATCTATCTATCTATCTACCTATCTATCTATCTATCTATCTATCTATCTACCTATCTATCTATCTATCTGTCTGTCTGTCTATCTATCTATCTTTTATCTATATTTTATCTATCTATCTATCTATCTATCTATCTATCTATCTATCTATCTATCTATCTATCTATCTATCTATCTGTCTGTCTGTCTGTCTGTATGCCTGTATGCCTGGCTGTCTGTCTATCTATCTATCTATCTATCTATCTATCTATCTATCTATCTATCTATCTATCTATCTATCTGTCTGTCTGTCTGTCTATCTATGTACCAGTCTGTCTACACACATATGGATCAAAACAGTTTGATTGAGTTTTGATCCATACATGTAAATCCAGTTAATGTGTTGAGTGCCCCTCTTTCGTATATATATACCATATATATATACCATATATATATATATATATATATATACAATAAACAATTAATGAAGAGGCATTATTGATTTCCATCTTTATATGTTATCAATCTTTACACCAACACCCCACATGACTATGGAATAAAAGCAATCAAATTCTGGTCGGAAACGTATCCCGAAGTACTTCCGTAACACATAGATCAGGTTTTATTATTGAATCTTTAAAATTTATACTTCAGAACAATTATTTCCTATTTGATGACACCTACTATCATAAAAAATGCGGTATTGCAATGGGAACGAAAGCAGCCCCTGTTCTTGCGAACCTAATAATGGGTTATTTTGAATTCACCATATATCAAGTGTCACTGCAAAAATATGGTTATCAATTTCACCAGTATATAAGAGAAAACTGAAAAAGATACCTAGATGACTGTTTTATCATTTGGAAGGAGACCATTGATAAACTTTCGGAATTCAAATCAAAACTAAATGATATAAACCGCAACATTCAATTCCCAACGCTAAAGAGACTTCTAACAAATGCGAAGCTTTACACAACAGCCACGAAACCAACGGTTCAAATATGTGGATGCCCAATCTGTGGAACATGCCCCAACCTACTTGAAGGCTCGGATTTCCTTTTCAAACAAGGAGAGAGGTTCACAATTAAAACAAACTTCACTTTTGCCTGTGAGAATCTAATTTATGTAATAACCTGCTCGGGTTGTGGACATAACTATACAGGACAGACGAGTATGACACTGAGACGGAGAACAACTCTACATAAAGAGCAGATCCTGTTCCCGTAAAACAGACAGATTCCTTTAAGTGAACACATAGAAAGATGCACAGGTAACATCAAACCAAATTTCACAGTTTTCCTTCTCTACCAGTGAAAAGAGACAATTTCTATACAAGAACCTTTTGAATAAACAAAATTTATTCATCGAAAAATGCAGAACACGTCTAAATATACACGCATAATCAACATTGCTCTGTATACATATTTAAATTCACGATTACATACCCATCACAATTCATATTTCTCCATTCTACTCTAGCTTTTGAATTTTTTGTGAATATCCACCCCAACCCCTGAAAGATGGACAATTATTTCCCCTGTCCACAATAATAATGGTCACCATTTATCTCCCCTTAGATTTTCCTACTTGTTTAATCA
>NC_043001.1:120692694-120700194 GCF_006345805.1 Octopus sinensis | reverse complement strand
ACTTGTTAGCAAGACTTAAATTCTTGATTAGCTGCAACTTTACAATAGGAATGCTCAACTGAAACTTAGTATTACTTCTAGAAAGAACAACCAGATCTCCCTAAAATAAAACTCTTCTAAGTTAAAAAGAAAGATAGGACATGTTAGGTAGTATAGTTCTAGATACTTGCAAAAAGGCAGGGTTGCTATACACTGAATGTCTTTCATCATATGCCTGTATGTTCATCTGGGGCTAAATGACAATACTACACAAAGATCACCAATTACATGGCCGCCATTTATACCCCTCCCAAACAACAACAACAACGAACAGTCGTCGAACATGGGAAGGTGGTTAAGAAGCTTTACCGTCTTCCTGCCCACCGCCTGACCTCGAAAAACATTTAGGTTATTTCATATCTTAATGAAACTATTGCAAATGAGGGCAGTGGAAAATTGAGTCTGAACACACACACACACACACACACACACACACACACACACACACACACACACACACACATTTGTACTCACATACACTCATACATACGCAAATTTATATATACTTCAATGCATATGGGTACAAATACATATGTTTGTGAGTATGTTATCCTTTACTTGGTAAAAAGGAAGGGTTAATTTCAGAAAGAGCAGGCATAGACCAACGGACTAAAAAGAAAATGAAAAGCCACTATACACATTTTTTTCTCTCCTTGTTTTTTTCTGTGTACCTTTCTGTAAAAGAGCGTAGGCTCGAAACGTAAAAGACTTTCTATTCCTGAGCGTTATACTAATACATCTGTTTGTTTTCTACACAACCTGTCTTCCTCTTTATTATATATATAGGTATACATGCATATAATTATTATTTATATATTATATATATATATATATATATATATATATATATATTATATATATATATATTATATATATATATATATATATTAAGTAAAATAGCTAGTTATAAATCTCAAGAATATATATTAATATAATATATATATACATATACATTCATACATACGTACATTCATACACACACACACACACACACAAACCACACACACACACATATATATCAGTTAAGTTCCAGGTTACAGCTAACCACATTGATCAGTATTTAACGTCTATGACTACTATTAGTTGTAGGTCTGTAAATTTCTCGAATGAGCAATTCAGTGTATGCATCAATGGTTGGTAATATTGCCTTGAGTATATATTATCAATAAAAATAGCGATATCGTATATGGAGACTTGTTCATCCTTGAAATTTATTTCCTTATTACGCTGTACAATACTGTAAAATAAGTGGAAATAAATTTTGAGGATGAACAAGTCTCCATATACGATATCTTTATAATTATTGCTATATATATATATATATATATAGATATTATATATATTATATATATATATATATATATGTATATATATATGTATGTTGTGTTGTGTGTGTGTGTTGTGTATGTGTGTGGTGGTCTGTATATGTGTGTGTGCGTGTGTGTGCGTGCGTGTGTGTGTGTGTAATATATGTGAAATTTATTCGGTTGCCATAATAAAACTCTGAGTTTCAGATGTCGGGGCGGAAACCTGCTCCGGCATCTCTTCAGTTATCGAGGCAATTAAAATATGCTATGAAAATGACCGTTAAACAAAGGGAAATTACTGTGCAAATGACCGTCATTTAGACAAAAGGGCTATTATTAGAATGACCGTTAAATAAGGGAAGAAACAGAAGGGGAGGAAGTAAAAAGTAAAGGAGTAAGGAAGCTCATAGCAGTTGTGTGTGCACGCATGTACATACATACACATGCGAGTGTAACTGAGCATATGTGTATATAGCATGCATGTTTTTCAGACGTGCATTTGAATATAACTGTGCGCGTATGGTTACGTGGACGTCTGTGTGGTGTGTGTGTGCGCGTATGTATTTCAATATAACTGTGTGCGTATGGGTATGTGCACGAGTGTGTGTATGCGGGCGCGGGCGTGTGTAGATTTGTATACGTGTACGTGCATGGTTGCATATATATGTGCATCTATTTGACGTATGTGTGGGTGCGCATGTGTGTGTTTCATAGCATATTTTAATTGCCTCGATAACTGAAGAGATGCCGGTGCAGGTTTCCGCCCCGACATCCGAAACTCGGAGTTTTATTATGGTAACCGAATAATTGACACATATTATATTACAAATAAATTCCTCTATTTACATAATATCAAGGACTCTTTCATTTTTTTTTGTTATCTTACCATTACTATTAATATATATATATATATATATATATATATGTGTGTGTGTGTGTGTGTGTGTGTGTGTGTGTGTGTGCGAGTGTGTTTGAAATTTACAAAAAAACAAAAGACAAAAGACGAAGACAGGTGTAATAAACAACAAACAAGTGTATTAGTTTGACGCTCGGGAAGGTGAGAAAGTCTTTTACGCATGTATGTATACATATATATGTATGTATGTATGTAAGTATGTACATGCATTCATACAAACCTATATATATATATATATATATATATATATATATATATATATATATATATAATATATAATATATATATGTATATTATCTAATATTATATATATATATACATGTATAATATATGTATATTGTTAGTATATGTATATATATATATACATATCTATATAAATAGGTGTATATGTATGTATATATATATAGATATCTACATATCTAAATATGTTGATAGTATGTATATGTATATATTTATATATAATTACTCGAGTCGTGTGTATCATAAGTTTTAAGACGGGAAGGATGACTTCCCTTGCACATACTGACAGGATACAGAAAGTGTGTCTATGGCCAGCTGGAGGAGTGTGTCCTCTGGGCTAAAACTACAGTAGCATCCACCCTTAGGGGTTAGCCATATTGAAATGCAAAAATCAAACGTCACTATATATCATATAATATCGTATATATATATATTATATATATATCTATATATAATATATATTATATATATATATATATATATATATATATATATATATATATGTATATGTTGTGTGTGTATGCACACACCCACCCACACACACACACACAATCACGCACAGAGTCTTTTATCTCTAATACTTTGACGACAAATCTCTAGTTCGTTGGTATTCTCATTGTAGCTCACCTTACCTTTCTAAAATGTTTCCACTTAGGACTTGTTTTCTGCTCATTTTCATACCATCTGTACGTAATTTAGGTTCAGACGATGTGTTGTTTAGCTTTTCTGTCCTTGGCGATTATCTTTTCGATAAATCTCTTAACAACGGTTGCAAGTGTGTATGGTATGTAGATATTACAATAGAAGACTGTGATGTCATTGTTATATCCATGTTTGTCACTTTATACTTTATATCGTATCTGAAGCGATGACAATTGTCACCGATATCAACGTGTCATATTGCAATACTGTTCTCACGCTTTCTCTATAGTTTAGTGTTGGAACCGATAAAGTTAATTTGGTACGAAACTATCTGCTCTATTGTTACTTTTGTAACTTTTCCATCGATTTAAAAATTACATGTTCTCATGTTTTGGTGTCTATTTCTCCGGTCTTCCACCAAATCAATACATTATGTACCAACATAAATACACACATCATACATACATACACACACACATACACATATACACCTGTATTTATATATGTATGTATGTATGTATGTATGTATGTATGTATGTATGTATGTATGTATGTATGTATGTATGTATGTATGTATGTATATATGTATGTATATATATATATATATAGATACATATGTGTGTATGTATTATATATAGTTGAAATTTACGTAAAAACAAAAGACGAATACAGGTGTATGAACTAACAGGTGTATTTGTTTAAAGCTCGGGAAAGTGAGAAAGTCTTTTACGTTTCGAGCCTGCGCCAACAGAAAGGAGTCAGAGAAAATAATCAGAGAGAGAATAAAAAAAAACTTGTGGATTTAGCGGTCAAGCATGTATATATATATATATATAAGTAAAGAGTGAAAAAACTACAGAAGGCTTAAATGTTAAAATATATATATATTTGCGTCAATATGTCTGAAGAATATTAGAAAATTAAAAAAAAAAAATTTTCTCTTATAATGACATAATTTAAAAGAAAGACCGGTTTCGCGTGTAGCTTTTCAATTTCTTGCGACGTTATGTTTATGTTGAATAGAGTTTTCGTTATGTTATGTTCAAGAGAGTTCTAAATAAGGGAAGGTAGTGAGTGATTTCTTTCTTCGGTGTAAGGGAGATAATCGCTTAAAATGTTTTCCTTTCCTTGGTGTGAATTTCTCTGTATCAGTATGTTCGGATGGTTGAGTCTGGGCTTTACTTTTCAATGAAGAATGTTTCCTTGTTTAGTCTAATTTGCGTTGATGATCCGAAAGCACATTGGTAAAATGGAAAGATTAAAAATTGTGGTAGTAGTTGCTTTGCGCATTTCTCAATGTGCTCACTAAAAGGTATCATTCTATATTCTGGGAATGCAATCTGTTGTCGATGCAGTGTGCATCTACGTCTGAGTGATAGTCCCGTGGAACCCACGTAGTCTTGGTGGCAGCCCGAGCATTTTGTGCAACATGCCCTAACCTGCTAGAAGGATCAGAATTCCTCTTTAAAGAGGGACAGAAATTCAAGATCAAATCTAACTTTACTTGTGCCTCTGAAAACATAATTTATGTCATAAAATGCTCGGGCTGCCACCAAGACTACGTGGGTCCCACGGGACTATCACTCAGACGTAGATGCAACAGGTTGCACTGGGTTACATGTTACCAGTAGCACTCGAAAGTGACCTGACTCATACATACATACATACATACATACATACATACATACATACATACATACTTGCATGCATGCATACATACATACTTGCATGCATGCATACACATACATACATACATACATACATAATACATACATACTCGTGTGTGCGCGCATGTGTGTGTGTTTATATGCATGTATGTATATATGTGTGTGTATGTATGTATATGTTTATATAAAATATGTATGTACGTGTGTGTGGTGTGTGTGTGTGTGTGTGTATGTATCATAGCCGTGAGATTACTCTGTGTTCTTACACTAAACACACAAACAGTTGCGCGATCAACAAGGAATCGCTAAACTCTGAGTATTTCGTTAGTAAGAGAAGGTAATCTCAGCAATATAATAAATAATTGCACTCTGCTCCCGTTTTGAGTACTTTCCCTCTTATTTCTAACTTTATATTTATATATTTACATTTATACATTTACATGTACAATTACTCTTTTAACAAATTTCAGATTATTTGTCTAATTTGCCATAAATCTTTCAAAATGATCTCTTCAACATTGGAACAATAAGGAAAAAAATATATCATATCAAAACAGATAATGCCATATACCTAAGAAAACTAAAAATATATAACCAGAACATAGATACATAAACACGCACACAGCCACACATACATACATACATACATACATACATACATACATACATACATACATACATACATACATACATACATACATACATACATATATGAAGATGCACACTTGCATACATGAAGCTTTAGATATACTCTGCGTCTTGTTTACTTCAATATAATTTTCCATTAATATATTTATTTACTTTCTGTAGTTCTGTCAAAAATTAAACATTTTAGACACCTATTTAGATGTCATATTATTAAGTCTGACGATTCAACTACAAGTCGCTTATTTATTTCGAATTTCTATATATCTGTTTAATCAATTATATGCTTTAACTATCTCATTCATTCTTCGCTCTAATTGAATTCATTCAATTTGATATGAAAGCTATTTTCACTGTTTGCGAGCGTATATGTGACCTTATAAAGACGTTTTTACTGCAACAACATTTTCAGAGTTCACATACTTACACGTACGTACATATAGCATATCGTTGGATAAAAAGGTAATTGGACAGTTCTGCTTACATTCTGAGTTCAAATCCCGCTGGAGTCAACATAATCTGCCAATCCATAGCGGGGAATTGGTGGAGCTGTAAGAATGTCAGACTGGATACTTAGCAATATTTGTTTCGTATATTTTCATATATTCTAAGTTTAGACCTCATCATGGCCTACCTGTATATTAGACCCAGCCTACGTAGGATATAAATTTAACCCGCCACCTGGCTTAGCACCACTGCCTGGCCCCATGGGTAACTTAAACAGAGTCCACTCAGCTGAAGGCATTTGGGGGTAGGATGCTGGCACTACTATATCTTCCTATATCCGTTCATTCATCTCATAGACTCTGTTTAAATATCATGAGCACTGCCTTTCCACCACACTAAAAGATGAAAAATTAAAGCTTGACTATTAACATTATTTACATTATTTACATTTGACGGATATTTGTCCTCATCTTGTTTGTTGTTAACAGAACGTTTCGGCTGATGTACTCTCCAACCTTCATCAGGTGTCCTGGGGTAATTTCGAACTTGGGTTCTCGTTCCTAAGGTATTTTCCCGACGTTATCCTCCTCCTCCTCCTCCTCCTCCTTCTTCTTCTTCTTCTTATTCGGGTCACTGCCTGGAATCGAACTCGGAATCTTGGGGTTAGTATCCCGCGTAGTAGTTAAGAGTGCGGGATACTAACCCCATGATTCCGAGCTCGATTCCAGGCATTGACCCGAATAATAATAATAATAAAAGTGACACAAACAGACTATGTACCAGAAAAAGAGGGGGAAGAGAACTTATTGGATGCGAACATAGCATTAAAATAGAAGAAAAAAAACATAGCATGATATGTAAAAAATGCTACAGAACCGCTATTATTAGAAGTAAGAAGGTCAGGCCTGTGTAGAATGGAAGATTGCAAAGATAAAGCACTATACAAGAAATAGAAAACGAATGTAACTGAAAATAGGTGTGTAAAAAAAGAATGCATGGTCAATTTCTTGGGATGTTGAAGATAAGACAGACAGAGAAAAAGATGGCTGTGGATGATTAAAAGCGATTTAAAACCAGAAACGGGGACTCTAATCTGTGCTGCCCAAGAGCAAGCACTAAGAACAAACTACATAAAATACAGAATAGACAACACAGCAGAAAGTGATAAGTGCAGAATCTGTGGACAAAACGGTGAAACCGTATGGCATATTACCAGCCAATGTACGCCACTAGTCCAGAAGGAATATAAGAGACGCCACGACAATATAGCCAGGCTTGCCCATTGGATACTTTGCAACAAGTATGGACTTAACAGAGCAAAACATTTGTACGACTACAAACCTGATCGCATCGTCGAAAGTGGAAATGCAAAGATGCTATCGGATTTTATGATTCAGTGCGACCATGAGATAGAGAATAGGAAGCCAGACATAGTCTTAATTGAGAAAGAAAACAAACTATGCTGGATCATAGATATAGCATGCCCAGCTGACAACAAGTTATGCGATAAGGAAGAAAGAAAAGTCGAGAGATATGACAGGTTAGCTTGGGAAGTTAAGCAGTTGTGGTTGATGAAAAGAGTAGCAGTAGTACCAAT
>NC_043001.1:120670194-120685194 GCF_006345805.1 Octopus sinensis | reverse complement strand
TATTTCTTCCGACTTTATCCTCTAAGTTCAAATTCCACCAAGGACGACTTTGCCTTTTATCCTGTCTGGGTGTCTACAAAATAAGTACTTATTGAGTACTGGGTCGGTGTAATCGACAAGCCCCCCCCCACTTGCCCCAAAATTTCCGGGTTTGTGCCTGTTGTAGAAAGAAAGAATTATTACAAACATATGTAAGCAAGTTGCCCTTAATATTATGAGTGAGGCAGAAACGGTTACAACACTATGAAGAATTTCATTTCGTCGTTTTACATTCTTAATCTAAATTCTATCAGGGTCAAATTTGCCATTCATTCATACATACATATATGAAAACATGCATGTATATATATATATATACTTAATTGCTTGGTCTTTGGGAAAGTTTAAAAGTGCAGTTCAACATGTTATAATGAACATAGCTGTCTTTCGGTTTAGCTAAAAGAAATTGATGTACTATACAAGTATATATAGATATACATAAATGTGTGAGTGTGTGTGTACGTACACACACACACACACACATATATATGCATACGTATGTATATATACATATGTGAGGGTGCATGGCCTTGTGATTAGGGTGCTGCACTCACGATCACTAGATCGTGATTTCAAATCCTAGACACTGTGGTGCGCTCTGTTCTTGAGCAAAACACTTCATCTCACGTTGCTCGGCGCTCACTTCAGCACCTGACGTGTGGTAGGTACACAGTACACCTCTTCAGATAATGTCGATTTGATAGAGAGATTGAGCTAATATGCGGCACGAACATTTGATCACTTTAAACAAATCATTTATGCAGGTCGATTGGCAGAGGCTGAATGCTCATACGTTGTCTTCGACGAGAGAGTCCGTCATATAAATATATACATATACATGTACAAATATCATAGTATAGCTTACAATGCGTTTCTTACCCATGCTTTTCAACTGAATTAAATTAATTTTTTTCAAAACATTTTTAATGATCACCATTATAGGTATTTATACTCCAGTGAAATTAAGAAATCAACTCGAAAATATACGAAACCCTCGAATCCATCACTACACACACACACATATACACCCACACGTGTCTGTGCGCTTAAGTGCACCATGATCTATACACACGCAAACGAGGGTCGATTCCTCTGAAAAAGAAAGTGAATAAAATAATGTGACAACTTGCTTATCGGGAAATTTGTAAGTTCGATTTTTAATTATTTATTATTTATTTAGTTTTTAGTATCACCATTATAGGTATTTATACTCCTGTGAAGTTAAGAAATCAGGACGTAAATAAACGAAACCCCCGAATCCATCACTGTACACACACACACATACACACGCACACACACGCCACACACACATATAAAAACACACACACGCACCACACACACACACACACACCACACACACGCAAGCACGCACTCACTCACACATCCGCACGCCCACACAGAGTCGCATATCTATTTAGGTATGTTTGTACCCACATGTATCTACGTGCATAAGTACACACGCAAACGAGGGGTCTAATCATATGAGAAAGAAAGTGAACAGAATAATATGACCAATTGTTTATCGGAAAAGTTGTAAGTTCAATTTAAAAAAACACAAAAAACAGACGAGTGATTACAAGACCATGCGTTCGCTTAAGAGCGCAGGGTAAAGATCACTATTGCAAGCAATAGCTGAGTTAGTGGTTAAATATCTAATAGAGAGTAAGCGTGAGATAGCTGACTAGAAATAATTACGTAGTGATGGGAAATAATCAAAACATATACAGTATTCATGATCAAATTATTAGGGCCTTTTCATGATCAAATTATTAGGGCCCTTTTATGATCAAATTATTAGGGCCTTTTCATGATCAAATTATTAGGGCCTTTTTATGATCAAATTATTAGGGCCATTTCATGATCAAATTATTAGGGCCTTTTTATGATCAAATTATTAGGGCCTTTTCATGATCAAATTATTAGGGCCTTTTTATTTCAGGCATAGTGTCTTCAGAGCTGTAATATAAAATGTGTTCTCATTTTTAAGACAAGACGATTATCCGACGAACGATTTATTTTCGTTTATCTTTGATATATTATGGAAAATAATGTATGTCACAACATCCCATTCCTTTTTTTTATTTTATCTAGTTTCAGCTCACGAGCTGTGGCCATGCTGGGGCACAGCCATTAAAAGTATTGCATCGCCCGCAGAGGGACTTGAACCCGCGACCCTCAGATTAAAAGTCTGATGCTCTACCGACTGAGCTATGCGGTTGAAAATTTACAGGAATACGTTGAAAAAAATGCAAGGTGAGTTCCTCACGAGTGAATTTGTTTCTGTTCTTAGTTGGTAGCAGTTCACCATGTATACGAATGATACAAATTTCATTTCATTCTTCCTCTCTGTAATAAATTACCTTGTCAAAGAAAAAATAACAAATAAAAAAAAGGAAAAAAAAAACTTTTAAAAAATCAGTACGGCAAAAATACTGATTACATAAGAGCACTATTAACAAATTACTTTGTCGTGGAGTGATTCACACTTACATATACATACATATATACTTATACGTACATATATGTATACACACACATGCGCGCACACACGTGTATGTATGTATGTATGTATGTATGTATGTATGTATGTATGTATGTTGTATATATGTATGTATGTATGTATGTATGTATGTATGTATGTATGTATGTATGTATGTATGTCTGTATGCGTTCGTGTATTTGTGAATATAGTGCATACGAGAGCGTGCGTGCGTGTACGTATATTCCCATTTGTATAGTCTGAACTGAGTGAAGGAAGGACAGATGTAGAACAGTAAAAAGATGTTGTAAAGAGTAGACATTTGATTGCAATAATATCACAGAACTGTCGGTTGCTATTGCAATTAAAAATCTTTATTAGAGTTCAGCCAATATGTCAGCTGCTGTGAGTTGTGAGTGATCAGCAATTTGCAAAGCCGAATGACGGCGCCCGAGGACGTCAAAGCAGTTATTAATGTCGCAGAAGCGAATCAATTTCGACGGCGCAAGCAATGGCTGCGTGTTTGAGAAGCCGACTTGGCAACTTCGCGTTTCCATTCCAATTCCATTTTTGGCAAGTGTTTTCTACCATAATCGTAAGAAACCCAAAGTTTTGCGACTGTAATCTGTGTGACAGCCTGCCGCAGAGATTACCTTTTTTTTTTACTTTGGTAAACTTAACACTACTACCTGGTCCCTGGAAGTCCATTCTGTCGAAAGGATTAAGTCTCTTGGTATGAGTATAACTACCTCCCTTCCACCATCAATCTCGGGGTCCCAGTAAAACAGGGTTATTTTTATTTGTTTTAGTCATCGATCCCAGTACTTATGTGTTTGCTACTTATTCTATCGGTCATTTTCCCACACCGCTAGGTTACAGGAACACGCACAAACACAAAGAGACACCCTCACACGTATACATAGTTCAGTCAGTAGAGCATCAGACTTTAATGTACTGTCGAGTGATGAAATCTGAAGGTCGCGGGTTCAAGTCCCTCTGCGGGCGATAACATTTTTCTTGCAATACTTTTATAGGCGTAGGAGTGGCTGTGTAGTAAGTAGCTTGCTTACCAGCCACATGGCTCTGGGTTCAGTCCCACCGCGTGGCACATTGGGCAAGTATCTTCTACTATAGCCTCGGGCCGACCAAACCCTTCTCAGTGGATTTGATAGACGGAAACTGAAAGAAGCTCGTCGTATATATTTGTATATATATATATATATATATATATGTGTGTGTGTGTGTGTGTGTGTGTGTGTGTGTGTGTGTGTGTTTGTGCGTGTGTGTGTGCGTGCGCGCGCGCGCGTGTGTATGTGTGTATTTGTGTATCTGTGTTTGTCCCTCCAGCATCGCTTGACAACCGATGCTAGTGTGTTTACGTCCCCGCAACTTAGCGGTTCGGCAAAAGAGACTGATAGAATAAGTACTAGGTTTACAAAGAATAAGTCCTGGGGTCGATTTGGTAGACTAAAGGCGGTGCTCCAGCATGGCCACAGTCAAAATGACTGAAGCAAGTAAAAGACACTCCGTCGGTTACGAAGACGAGGGTTCCAGTTGATTCGATCAACGGAACAGCCTGCTCGTGAAATTAACGTGCAAGTGGCTGAGCACTCCACAGACACATGTACCCTTAACGTAGCTCTCATGGAGATTCAGCGTGATATAGAATTTGATAAGGCTGGCCCTTTGAAACACAGGTACTATTCATTTTCGTAAGATGAATGAACTGGAGCAACGTGAAATAAAATATCTTGCTCAAGGGCAGAACGAGTCGCCAGGAATTGAACTCACGACCTTACAACCTTGAGCTGAATACTCTAATCACTAAGCCACGCGCCTTCTAGTCATACAATACATCAACATTATAATAACCAACAAAATGACTTCTAAATGGTAGCTCCAGGAGAAGACTTGGGTGAAACCATAAGACCAATAAATCGAAGGATCATTGTCTGTTTAAGAAGCCCATATGTGTAACTATTGTAGCAGATAACTTAAAGTAATACGAAAATGTTCTTAAACTGATTTCGTGACAGTTTCGGTTGCGAACGGTTATTCCATTTACGTCACTAAATTATATTTTAAATTTATTCTATATTTTTTCATTGATTTAGACGGAGGGGGAAAGGCAGTTACAACAAATCTCGTTGTCTTTAAACGACGAACGCAAAGAGCTGGAGGGAATATCACAGGGCATTTTCTTTCGATGATGATGGCGATGATGATGATGATGATGATGGTGATGATGATGATGATGATGGTGATAATGATGATGGTAGTGAAAATTTTCTTTTATATCTAAAATTAAATTTGTACTTTAAACCAGACAGCTATACAATTATGTGTATTTACGGAGTTGGAAAAATATCAATATATGGATGCACATTAATATATAAGATGATGCTACAAACACAGAATCTTTCCCTTTCCCATAAATAGCAAAAAAATAAAATAAAATATTAATGAGAAACAAGTATAATGTGTTAGAGAAAGGCTAAGAAATATTGACATTAATAAACAGAAAAGTAGATGGACAAATAGAAAGACATTTTAATAGCACTAGCCGTATACATATATATCCGTTACACACACTCATATTTCCTTTAGCTAGTTCCAGCAAGAGAGCCTTGTCTATGCTGGCACTCACACACACATGCACACACACACATACACGTGTGGGTATATACGATATACGAGGTTGTATCAAACGATTTCAGGACTAGTTATGTATAATAAAAAAAAAATAACTTATTTACCTAATTTTAAACTTCATCTCCTTCGAAATAGTCACCCTGCGCAGCAATACATCGGTTCCAGCGTTCCTGCCACTTTTGGAATCCGGCCTGGAAGTCGTTTCCCGCAAGCGAGTCGAGAACTTTCTGCGATTTGCTCTGGATCTCGACAACCGTGTTAAAACGGCGACCTTTGAGCTGCCTTTTCATCTTGGGGAAGTCTGCAAGTGCTGAATCTGGCGAATAGGGTGGGTGCGGAAGCGACACCATTGTACTTTTGGCGAGAAACTCACGAGTGAAGAGAGCTCTGGAAAGAATCTAATTCATCACGCTCCAAAGGTCCGGTCGCTTTCGCCGAATGTCCTCCCTCAACCACTTCAAAGCGTTGCACTAGAACTCTCGATTGACGGTCTGGCCCCGGAGAAGGAATTCTTGATGCACAATACCACATTTCCGGAAGTGACTCTAGTGCCAGGTCTTCCAGATCGCTCATCATCTTCCCGGGACGTTTTTCCACTTTTGAAGTGTATTTTTATATTTCCATATAAATTCTAGACTGGTCTGTATTGTGCAGGAACTTAAAAATTCCGGGTTAATGTCCAGCATGTTGAAACACTGCCGGGAATGAGGTACCTCCTTAGCTTTTGTAAAAGTATGTGTCTAGAAGAAGGCTCTAATGTGTCCACAGCTACACCTGTAGTATAATTGGTTGAAGCTCCTCAGCGTTGAAAGGCAGCCAAAATAAGAGAACAACATCGCACACAAACCCTCGCTGTTTGTGAGCGTTTGATCAAAATGCAAAAGCCAAAGGAGTCTACCCTGAGAGTTAAATTATTCGGAAGAGAACTCAAGGCCTACCCTCCCTTAATAACCTCCAAAACAGTATGAGATGCAACGAATGGCTTGTGTCTGAGACCCTCTATACACGTCTTTAAGGACGAGAATATTCATCCATTCATTAATTTCTTTATTCAACTCATAATATAAGGGATAGTGAGCACTCTACACTGGCGAATTCAGTTTTGCCAGTGCTCCTTATATATTTTAAGGTCAGTGGTGTCATTACATGTAATATTGGTTTCAAATTTCGGTCCAAGGTCTGCAATTTCAGGGGAGAGGTAACTGGTACTTATTTTATCAACCCTGAAAGGATGACCTCAACGGAATTTAAACACAGAACATGAAGACGGACGTTTTGCCTGGTGTAATAACGATTCTGCTAGCTTACCGCCTTGTCATTACATGCAATATTAGAACTGGTTAGAACAAAATATTCACAAAGCTATGGCTCTGTAGCGCATGGTGAAAAGCACAACGAAGGAAAATCGGACGCAAAACGAAAGCGTGGGCACGACAAACGAGAAAGTAGTCCAAAGTCGAGCGCGATCGAAAATGCTGTCGGAGTACAAGAAGTCGCACGTAGACCATATCTGTCTGGCAGCAGTCTAAAGACTCTACTTCATTGACGACATTTATTAAATTACATAGATCAAACAGATTTCTTACTGAATTGCTCACTCTTTACTCTTTTACTTGTTTTTAGTCATATGACTGCGGCCATGCTGGAGCACCACCTTTAGTCGAGCAAATCGACCCCAGGACTTATTCTTTGTTAGCCTAGTACTTATTCTATCGGTCTCCTTTGCCGAACCGCTAAGTTACGGGGACGTAAACACACCAGCATCGGTTGTCAAGCGATGTTGGGAGGGGGTCAAACAAAGACACACAAACGCACACACACACGCACGCACGCACGCACGCGCACACACACACACACACACACACACACACGCACACACCCACCCCCACCCCCACACACATATATATACATATACATATATACGACAGGCTTCTTTCAGTTTCCGTCTACCAAATCCACTGACAAAGCTTTAATCGGCACGAGGCTATAGTAGAAAACACTTACCAAAGGTGCCACGCAGTAGGACTGAACCCGGAACCATGTGGTTGGTAAGCAAGCTACTTACCACACAGCCACTCCTGCCCCTTTTTCATAATTTTTTTTCATCAATTAAAATTTCAGGGTTGTTTCTTCCCAATTTCTTTGTCAGAATTGATAATTAAACATTTTATACTCTTCATCAAAGGTTTAATTTAATACTTCTTGGTTCAATATATCTCGTATGTTTGCATGGAACATATCATTTGATTTTCAAAGCAGAGCGAGTGTCTGGGTATATTTCCTACTTATCCTCCATTGTAGTCACTGTTTTCATCCAACCGAATATAAATGGCAAATTGCTTGATGAAACAAGACTTCCGTATGTGAGAGAGCGTATTAATGTTTAAAACATGCATAACTACAATGTTTTTGCTAATGGAATACGAAAAAGATACCTTAAATATATAATTATGCTTCAAATATAAAAATTTGCATTTTCATAAGAGGAATTATTTTTTTTAAACCGTTAGCAATCTAAATAATTCTATCTATCTATCTATCTATCTATCTATCTATCTATCTATCTCTATCTATCTATCTATCTATCTATCTATCTATCTATCTATCTATCTATCTATCTATCTATCTATCTGTCTGTCTGTCTCTCTCTCTCTGTATATATAAGTATATTTAAGCATGTACTGTATGCATATGTATCTCTCTCCATCTATCTCGGTGTCTGTGTGTGTGTATATATACATACACACACACACACACATACACACAAGCACGCACACACATGCACTTATAACGCACACACGAATAGCTTAAAAGTGAATATTTTTTTTACTTTCCGCTATGAATATATTTTATTTGAGACAAAAGCTGTAATCCGGAATCCGTAACATTATAGCATATGTTGCCATTATCATGCAATGAATATGAGAAAAGTGATTGTTTCATTACTTTCTTCCAATCTTCCTTTTATTCTCCATCCATTCTTTTAGTCATTCCTTTTTTTCTCTTCTTCTATTCATCCATCCATCCATCCATCCACCTACCCATAAATCCATCCGTCATCCGCATTTATCAATATAAATAAGAGATATGAAAATAAAAAAAAAATCCCTTTAGAATATGAAGCATAAATATATAAAAATAAAAATAATATATAAAGATGTAAAAGAAAAAGGAAAATATAAAAATAAAAAAAATTATAAAATAAAAGCATAAGAAATAAAATATAAAAACAATATCAGTAGAAATATATAA
This sequence comes from Octopus sinensis, assembly GCF_006345805.1. Taxonomy (NCBI): domain Eukaryota; kingdom Metazoa; phylum Mollusca; class Cephalopoda; order Octopoda; family Octopodidae; genus Octopus; species Octopus sinensis. The sequence continues at coordinate 120,676,772 of NC_043001.1, read as the reverse complement.
AAATATAAAACAAAAATACAAAGCGTAAAAATAAAAAGTAAATACAAAATAATTATATAAAAATCAAAAATAAAAATATAGAAACTAAAATGTAACGAATAAAACTAAAAAAATATCTTGGTTTTCGCATCTGTGATTTACAATATTAACAACTATCCATCTTTAAATCCCTGCTGTATTTAGATAACCACATAACTCCCAAATATTGACTAAGGCCAAACAAACACTTCCTAATCTATCCATTCACTAGTCAACTGATCCAATACATTCAAAGGAATATTTCCGACACGTTACCAATGGTTTCTCGCTTTTTCTCATATATATTTTATTTTTAAGTAATTTTCTCTCTCTCTCCTCTCTCTCTCTCTCTCTCTGTTTTCCCGTTAGAAATTGTTCTGCTGTTTATGTTGTCGTATTTTTCAAATATTTTCGCAGAAACGACAAAGAATGGACTGTAGCCCACGTGCATTTTACTGATCATAATCAACATCATCATCATCACCATCATCATCATCATCATCATCATCATCATCATCATCATCATCACCACCACCACCATCACCACCATTACCATTATTATTATTATTATTATCATTATTATTATCATTATTATTATTATCATTATTATTATTATCATTATTATTATTATTATTTTATTATTATTATTATTAATCGTAATGGCGGGACGCTTGTAGTTACCGTTCGTAAGTTTGTCTGTTTATTTGTGTCTTTGGAAGTTGTTAATTGTTTAATTTTGTTACAAAACTTTTGTCGAAGCCACCAGCATCGCATAAGTGTGGTTTGTTTGTGTCCCTTTTGGGAACTCAAATTTGAGAAGGATATTTACATTTTGTTTTGAGAAAAATAATTTTAAACACAAACACGGCAACAATACTGCCAAGGAGAATAACAATAACAACAAAAACAACAACAATACTTTTGTAGAAACTGCTGCTAAAGGTACTGAACTGTATGATATAGATATCCTACTAAAAGACATATGTTTGGCTCAAGCGACTAACCCGTCAAGCCCGGAATGCCACGGGCTGACAAAGTCATACTCATCGAAGTATTGGTGGAAACACACACACACACACACACACACACACGCACACACAGACACACATACACACACACACAAACACACACACTCACACACACACACACAGATGCACTAACGCGCCCGCACAGTCACAGATACACGAAAGTGATATAGTGTTTCTACAAACAGAAAATGACCGTAGACAACTAGTCAGACGGAGAAGAAGCGCCGAAAGAAATGATCCTTTCTTCTATAAGGACAACGCCTGAAATTTTGGGGAGGAGGATAGTCGATTACATTAATCCCAGTACTCCACTGGTATTTACTTTAATGACCCCGATAGGATGAAAGGAAAAGGCGACATCGGCGGCATTTGAACTTAGAACGTGAAGTCGGACGAAATAGCGCTAAGCACTTCGCCTGGCGTGCTATCGATTCTGCTTGCTCACCGCCTAACGCTGAAAGAAATAATGCCCGGCATTTAGTATATCCCGAGTTCCAAGCAATTTCTTGGCATTTCAGTGCTCTTCAAGAGTGAAGTTTTAACCGTCAAACACTTCGTAGTTCCCTGTCGGAACGAAAAATATGTTTTCCATCCATCATATTTAGGAAGGAGAATGGTGAGAGTGAAGATCTCAGGAATTCCACCTGAGGTAAATATACGGTGAACTTAAGCGTGTATAGACCTGGAAGGGAGTAACAGCTTCCTAGATGTGACGCGAGCCCATCGTGAAAGTTTATCTTGGATCAATGTAGAGGTGCTACTCTACATCTAACAAGACTCAATCTTCAAGATACCAGACCTCATTCACCTTCCGAGAGGGGAAGAGCTGCATGTTACGGTTGAGAATAGAAGGCCTCGTTACCACCCGTGTGGAGAGACTGGCCACTTGCGAGTTTTCTAGCCTCAGCAAAAGACAGAGAACCACAAGACCTTCTTACTGCCAACACTAGGACCTCATAAGCCTCAAGTACTAAATCATCAGCGAACAACAACAACAAAAGCAGTACCAACCTCGGCAACTACGGCATCATCAGCAAGAACAGCAAAATCAGCAACTACTGGAAGATAGTACAACAGGGGTCGCCCCCCCTGCTGTACTCTTTCGCTCGAACTTTCTCTCACTCTTTCTTCCTGTTTCTTGTCCCCGACTTCCTACGCAACCGCTGAGCCTGGATGCGCATTCATCCATCCGTCGATGCTCTCGGTGTCGGGGGTTGACCTGCTTTCTCTCCTGCGGGTCTTACGAATAGCAAAGGACCATGTTTCGGACTTCTTCCATCTTACGAGCTCTGGGACGAAGACCGTTCGCTCAACAGCAATACCAACAACAAGAACGACAACAACAATGAGCAGGAACAGAGCAAGAACAATAACGTATGAAAAACAACAATATCAAGATTGTGTTCAGTAGAGGTTCCGAGAGGAAAGTCTTAAAGCTAAGCATTCATTACTGACCCAGCTGTTACATATGTGGATGCCAAACCCATATGGGTAACCCCAGGAAAACACCTCCTCCAGCTGGCTATTGACACACTCTATTCTACAGATGTGTAGAATGATCCGGTGGTGATGCTGGACTTTGTATTTTTTCATAGCTCCCATGGTTAGGGAAATAATCTACTATAATAATACTCTTGTGTTTATGAATGAGAAAAGAAGGGGTGATAGATGAATAAGGAAGGAAGGCGTGAGCGTTTCAACTCTTTGTGACTATATGTGTGTGCGTGTGTATGTAAAAGGGGGTATGTGAATGTGAGTGTGTGTGCGCAATGGAAATAGGATGGTTCATCTTTGTTCGCTTAGTCTTTGGCTTTATTTTTTGATTTTGTTGAATATTGGTTGTTTTTTTTGTTGGTCAGTTATTTTTAGCGTTTTGAAAGAAAAAAGTCATTCTAAAATTGTTTTTTAACGTAAGCGTGCCCAAACAAGTCGAATGCTTACACAGAACAGGTTTTACAGCTACATCATCCAAACCGGGCTTAGCCGCTAGTGTATATATATATATATATATATAATATATATACGCGAGAAAGAAGCAACAAGAATGGATAGGTTTTTAGTACAATCGTTTCATACAAGGACAGGCTTTATTAAAAGTTGTAAAAATTACAGCATATAAACGTGTCCCGTACTCATCAGCTAAAATACATGTGAGTTCTCTAGACATCCTAGTGGTTGAGGCTATACTCATGAAGTAATGTAGATAATTAAGTAACACAAACAGATTTCCAAAGTTCATTAAAGTTCTTTAAAGATGATGTACAGTCTTATCACAGAATTTTAAAAAAGATCTAATAGCATCACAGAGAAGGTGACCTAATCCATAGAGCACATATGAAATTCCAGAGATATGATGAGGGATTACATACTCACAGAAGACAAATTTATCCATTGTTAATCAACGAGGTGGGTCTCAATTCCTGCTTATTAGCATTACAGAGAGGTGAATTAATCCTTTGTATAGATGCACAATTTCCAATGGTGTAGATGTAAGTTTCCAGAGAAACGAAGAGGAATTTCATATTCACAGGCGATAAATTTATCAATGGTTGAACACAATGAGGTAGGTATCAGTTCTTGTTTTATGATTAGGTATTTGCCACATTAATCACATTACTGCTATTTACAAGAGGCCGTAGCTATTTAACTTTTAAGGCGAAGGGCTTCTAGAGAGGCAAAGAATAGAAAGAGAAGGGAATAGGAGAAAAGAGAGAAAATAAGGGGGAGGGAGCAAAAAAAGGGGGGGGGACTAAAAGAGAAGAGAAAGGAAAAAGAGAATAAGAAGAAGAAAACGAAAAAAGAGAAAAGAGAAAGAAATAGGGAAAGAAGGGAAAAAATAAAAATAAAAAAGGGGGTTCTAGTATACAGAGAATTAGTAGACGGCAAGTCTGGTTTCTCTTTAAATTCATAGCTGATTTCAACAGCAATAAATTAGCTGTTTTACTGGCCAAAGAATAATATTCTCCTCTAGTTCCTAGATGACTGTAAATTAAAACCAGACTTGCCGTCTACTAATTCGTCTGTATAACTAGAACCCCCTTTTTTTTTTTTTTTCCCTTCTTTCCCTATTTCTTTCTCTTTTCTCTTTTTTCTGTTTCTTCTTCTTATTCTTTTTTCCTTTTCTCTTCTCTTTTAGTCCCCTCCCCCCCTTTTTTTTGCTCCCTCCTCCCTTATTTTCTCTCTTTTCTCCTATTCCCTTCTCTTTCTATTCTTTGCCTCTCTAGAAAGCCCTTCAGCCTTTAAAAGTTAAATAGCTACGGCCTCTGTAATTAGCAGTAATGTGATTAATGTGGCAAATACCTAATCATAAAACAAGAACTGATACCTACCTCATTGTGTTCAACCATTGATAAATTTATCGCCTGTGAATATGAAATTCCTCTTGTTTCTCTGGAAACTTACATCTACACCATTGGAAATTGTGCATCTATACAAGGATAATTCACCCTCTCTGTAATGCTAATAAGCAGGAATTGAGACCCACCTCGTTGTGATTAACAATGGATAAATTTGTCTTCTGTGAGTATGTAATCCCTCATCATATCTCTGGAATTTCATATGTGCTCTATGGATTAGGTCACCTTCTCTGTGATGCTATTAGATCTTTTTTAAAATTCTGTGATAAGACTGTACATCATCTTTAAAGAACTTTAATGAACTTTGGAAATCTGTTGTGTTACTTAATTATCTACATTACTTCATGAGTATAGCCTCAACCACTAGGATGTCTAGAGAACTACATGTATTTTAGCTGATGAGTACGGGACCGTTTATATGCTGTAATTTTTACAACTTTTAATAAAGCCTGTCCTTGTATGAAACGATTGTACTAAAAACCTATCCATTCTTGTTGCTTCTTCCGCTTCTTATAATCACCCACATTACTGTATTGTTAAAACAGTATAGTTTTTTTGGTGCATCTAAGTTAGTACCATATTCAAGTAAATTCATTTAAATTAACTTGAATCTTTATTGCTTTTTGTATATATATATATATATATATCAGGTTATCCCATAAGTTATGTTCGAATTTTGATAAAGAAAACAAGTGATTAAATGTTACATTTAATTAAAATTTAATCATCAATGTACTTTCCCTGATTATCTATGGCTTCATTCTATCTATATACAAGCTTTTTAATCCCATAAATGTAAAACTCTTTTGGTTTCAAAGCGAAGAACTCTGAAATGTCAATTTTGACTTCCTCCCAGCTTGCGAAAGCTATGTCCCCCAAATGATTCTGTAAACTACGAAACAAATGGTAGTCTGAAGGGCAAGATCGGGAGAATAAGGTGGATGAAGAATTTTTCCCAACCAAGCTCTTCGATCTTCTGTGATCTTTGTAGTGTGGGGTCACGCATTGTCCTGATGAAACATCACTCCTTTTCGATTCACTAAAGCGGGTCTTTTTTTCTTCAAAGCTTGGTTTAAACGATTTAATTGCCGACAGTAGACTTGAATATTGATTGTTGCACTAGGTGGTAACAATTCAAAGTGAATTACTCCTTTGCAATCCCACCAGATAGGGAGAAGAACATTTTCCCCCATGAAGTTCCCTTCTCGGTTGTGGTTGAGCTTTTTCCCTTTTACCAAGCCACTGTTTACGACGTTTAACATTTCGATAGAAGATCCATTTTTCGTCGCCAGTCACAAGTCTATCCAAAAAGGGTGAAATGAGTTCGCGAGAATGGAGAGAAGAGCAGATGTCAACTCAGGATTTGCGGTTGCTTTCGGACAATTCATGAAACACCTATTTTCCAAGTTTAGGAACCTTTCCAAGTTGTTGAAGATGACAATGAACAATTGTAGGGTTTGGACTAAGCTTTATTGCCAATTCTGCGACTGATAATGCAGGATTTTCTTCACGTAATACCTCAAGGAGCTTATCATCAAACTCAACTGGACGTCCTGTTCAATCTTTATTTTCAAGGCTGAAATCTCCACTTCTGAATTTTGCAAACCATCTTCTGCAAGTTCTTTCATTCAAGCATTCTTTCCCATAAACTGAGTGTATGTTTCGAGTCGCATCGGCTGCAGAATTTCTTTTTTGTACTCATAAAGCATTATGTGCCTCAAATGCTCTTTAGATATTTCCATGTTAGAAATGGTTTTAATCAAAGAAATTTTAATTCTATTATTCTGTAAAATAATATTTAATTAGTTTAAATGTACACAAATGCATAAAAATAATTTTTAATTCCATTAGACATACTAAAATACTATTAAATTTCATTCAATTTTAAAAATGGTAAAATCGGACACAACTTATGGGATGACGTGATATATATACATAGATGTGTGTATTTTCCCTTGTTAACAATTAGCACGGAAAAAATAGATAAATAGTTACCAGGGTAGCAAAAAGTCACACAAGTAAAAAGGGTGTAACTCTTTGTTTTTAAAGGTAAAAACTCCGGGCTTACGTGAAATATTTTGTATAATATACATAAATAAATAAATGGAGTTAAGCGCAGGTGATATCCTCCACCATTATCACTACAAATAGTCTTGACTATTAATTCTGCCATGAA
>NC_043001.1:120650194-120662694 GCF_006345805.1 Octopus sinensis | reverse complement strand
AAACGGTTGCATCGTATAAGAAATTACAGGGTAAATGTTTTTTAATTTTCTCCTGGTTTACGAAATTAATGTTATTTTGCGGTTGAAGCTTTGGCTGTTATTTCTAGTGGGTGAATGGCCTATTATGGCGTTCCTTGATTGTGATGTTGAACTTAAAAATGGTCTATGACTATTTAATTTTTTCCCACTAGGCCGCTGGTGGCAAAAAAATTCTACAAAATTTTTTGCCACCCTATATTGATTAATTATGAATTTTCTGGTTAATTCCGTAATGAATCGGCGGCTTATATTTATTTGCTGCCGTATAATTTGGCGCGAGTGCGATGATTTGAAAATTTTAGGTCAGATATTGCCGAGGCAGGGACAGAAATGCCTCGTGAAAATATCTGTTCCGATCTGGCTATTTCTTTTACTGACGATTCTAAGGCCTATGGAAGGTTGGCTTGATTTAATTTAATCAGGTTAGTTTACCATTAAACAGTAGATGAAACGGTGCATCGTATAAGAAATTACAGGGTAAATGGTTTTTAATTTTCTCCTGGTTTACGGAATTAATGTTATTTTGCGGTTGAAGCTTTGGCTGTTATTTCTAGTGTGTGAATGGCCTATTATGGCCGTTCCTTGATTGTGATGTTGAACTTACAAATGGTCTATGACTATTTAATTTTTTCCCACTAGGCCGCTGGTGGCAAAAAAATTCTACAAAATTTTTTGCCACCCTATATTAATTAATTATGAATTTTCTGGTTAATTCCGTAATGGAATCGGCGGCTTATATTTATTTGCTGCCGATAAATTTGGCGCGAGTGCGATGATTTGAATTTTAGGTCAGATATTGCCGAGGCAGGGACAGAAATGCCTCGTGAAAATATCTGTTCCGATCTGGCTATTTCTTACTGACGATTCTAAGGGCCTATGGAAGATTGGCTTGATTTAATTTAATCAGGTTAGTTTACCATTAAACAGTAGATGAAACGGTGCATCGTATAAGAAATTACAGGGTAAATGTTTTTTTAATTTTCTCCTGGTTTACGGAATTAATGTTATTTTGCGGTTGAAGCTTTGGCTGTTATTTCTAGTGGGTGAATGGCCTATTATGGCCGTTCCTTGATTGTGATATATATATATAATATATATATATATATATATATATATATATATATACATATGTCCACAGATATATGTCTGTGCTTATATGATGTATATATGCATGTATCCATCTGTTTATCGGTCTGTCTGTCTGCCTATCCGTCATTCATTCGTTTATTTATTCATTCTCTCTCTTTCTTTCTTTCTCTCGTTTTTGTTTCGTTCTTTCTCTCTGTATTTTATTTGTGTGCGAATCAGTTTCTGTCCTTAAGCAAATCACCAACTATTTTGTGATCACTCAATCGCATCACACGAACTGGCAGGAGAGAATTCAGGGAGACTTTCAAGTTTGGTGTATCGAGAACAGAGGCAATATAAAATTCAAACACACACACACACATGTACATACATGCATGCATGCATGCATATGTACATACATACATGCATACATACACACAAGAAATCTTGAAATGAAACTGAATAATGACATACATACATGCAAACACTCACACAGATGTATATAGAAGACGTATCGCTAATCTTTTGTCTTATAAAGAATTCTTCAATATTATTGTACCGAAGTACTACAAATCTCTAGAAGCCAGAGGATATGCAGATAAGATTAAACACACCCCTAACCCTTCTGTCATCCAGTAAGAATGAAAGACGCCATACTATTATCAGTTAATCAAGTGTAATAAGAAATATATTTGAGGTGAGTTTCTAAAGATTGTTAAGAAAATGTTCCGTGGTATGAAACTTAAAAGTCACGAAGTATAAATATTATCGTATTTCTTTCTAGCAATTAGATAAGGGGAGAGAGAGAGGCATAACTCATGACCCTTTAGTTTTCTTTTCACGACTCTGAAACTGTTGGTTAAACGGGAGGAAACTACCTGTAAAACGGAGATCTAGTCTGAATGCTTGCAACAAAATGAATTCGTTTAAAAGTACTGAAATACCAAGTGAAGGTGTTAAAACATGACAACGGATTAAGTCTATGGTTTAAAAATAACTCTCGAATAACTCACTTCTCTGTCTGTCTGTCTGTCTGTCTGTCTATCTATCTATCTATCTATCTATCTATCTATCTATCTATCTATCTATCTATCTATCTATTGTGGCACTCCGTCGGTTAAGACGACGATGGTGCCAATTGATCTGATCAATGGAACGGCCCGCTCGTGAAATTAACGTACAAGTGGCTGAGCACTCCACAGACACGCATACCCATAACGTAGTTCTCGAGCAGATTCAGCATGATACAGAGTGTGACAGGGCTGGCCCTTTGAAAATACAGGTACAACAGAAACGGGAAGAAACAGTGAGAGAAAGTCGTGGTGAAAGAGTGCAACAGGGTTCACCACAAATCCTTGTCGGAGCCTTGTAGAGCTTTAGATGTTTTCGCCCAATAAACACTCACAACACCCGGTCTGGAAATCGAAACCGCGATCCTACGTCCGCGAGTCCGCTGCCCTAACCACAGGGCCATTGCACCTTCACTATCTCCCTCTCTTTCTCAATCTCTCTCTCTCTCTCTCTCTATATATATATATATATATATATATATATATATATATACATGCATATATAGGTACATGACGTCAATAACAGTGCAAATAACATGAAATACGTAAACAACAAGGGGAAAAAATGGAAAACAGGACAAGTAAACACAGAGAAAGGACTCTTCATCAGTTGTCGGCTGTCTATCTACTCCTCATTTCGAGAATTCAACGACAAGATGAATCTCCAAAGACTGTTGCTCCCATGAATTCTAAAATAAATTTTAGGATTTATGAAGGGTCAAAGTTGGGAACAAAAACATGACAGTGAAGACATAGTAGGAAACCGAACGAAGACAGGTGCAGGAGTGGCTGTGTGGTAAGAAGATTGATTCCCAACTACATGGTTCCGAGTTCAGTCCCACTGTGTGGCACCTTGGCCAAGTGTCTTCTACTATAGCCTCTGTCCGACCAAAGCCTTGTGAGTGGATTTGACAGACGGAAACTGAAAGAAGCCCGTCGCGTATATATATGTGTGTGTGTATTTGTGTCTGTGTTTGTCCCTCACAATCGTTTGACAACCGATGTTGGTGTGTTTACGTCCCGTAACTTAGCGGTTCGGCAAAAGAGGCGATAGAATAAGTACTAGGTTTACAACGAATAAGTCCTGGGGGTCGATTTGGTCGACTAAAGGCGGTGCTCCAGCATGGCCGCAGTTAAATGACTGAAGCAAGTAAAAGAATAAAAGAATACATAATAGATGTGTGTGTCTTTTGTCTCTATTGTTTGCACGCCATCACCGCTCGACAACAGGTGTTGGTTTGTTTACGTCCCTTAGCCTAGCAAAGACAGACCGATAGGATAATTACCAGACTTAAAAAAAAAGTGAGTACTAGAGTGGATTTATTCAACCAAAAGTTCTTCAAAGCGGTGCTCCTGCATGGTCGCAGTCTAATGACTGGAATAGATGAAAACAAACGCAACACAAAAACAATTTCTGACTCTAAAATGTAAAATACATTTAAAAAAATCTTAACCCATAAAGCGCTGGGATTTGCACTTACACAGCATGGACTGATGCGCACATTTTATGAAAATAAAACTACCATGCACACATAAAAAACAAAAAAAAATAAATGTTAAGATATCTTGTTAGTATGCAGTGGTGGCAAGTTTTACATTATCTGAAAAGTCATTAGTTGAACTATTAGCCCTCTTGCATTCTGATGGTTATCGGAGCGTTTGGTCACATTAGACCCCAACATACGCCCTTAAATTAAAAGCATCTATCTGGGCCATGGTCGTGGCCTGTCGACCTGCGCTTGACGGCTACGATCGTGGCCCGTCGCGCTTTGTGTCCAATCCGTCCGATATAAAGGAAGTTTTCATTAAAATCACCGACAAGAAATATAAGCGAGCAAGTTTCAAGAGTTAGAATCCAAGTGGTCGCTCTCCTACTTGAAATAGGAGCAAAAATCCTAAACTACTCTCTTGTGAAGTGGAAGGAAATGTGAGATATTGTAGTCATAGAGACCCATAAAAAAAACGGTATGATAGCAGCTGTTTTGATCACGGGTTTACTCTTACCAGCAGCAGCAGCAACGAGGGCGACCACGACGACGTCAACAACGTGCATTGCTTAAGACAATATGTGTAAATAACGACAGGAAAAACAAAAGCCACGATAACTTCCGCACACTTCAAAATTACGCCTGACCAAATTGACCCAGTATCTTTCGCTCTATCTCACTTCCACTTTCCCTCCCCTTCTACCTCCTTCTATTTCTCTGCCTCTCTCTACTTTTGATCACTATCTCTCTATCAATCTATCTGTCAACAAACATACTCCCATGCGTACATATGCACGCATGCACACAGGCACACATAAATAGACACATAAAAGAGACACATTTTCACACATTCAATCACGCAGTCGCACGCAAACACAAAATCTCTCGCTCTGTCTTCTCTGCCGTTCTTCCTTCCTTCTATTCTTTACACACGCGCACACACATACATAAGTACGCGCTCGTACACACATGCACGTATACACGCGCACGTCCACCAATATATAGCTACGCAATCCCATACACACACAGATGTATGCACTTGTACACACACACACACACACACGCATTCTCCCTCAATCTCTGTCTCTTTCTTTTCCCTCCCTCTCACTTTCTTTTTCACTCCCCTTCTCCCTCCTTCCCTCTCACATACACACACCAATTACTCCGTCTCTGTTCCTCGATGTTGTTTCTAATCCAGCGATATATTTGAGACGTTACCGTTCATACAACACCTGTACTGAATCATTCCAGAGCAGACGACAACCCTGCAAGTGTCAAAATACAAATCAATCATCAAATACTTAATTCTATTTCTTTCTTTGGAATCAAATTGATATTTTACACAAATTTCAAGCAAACCCATTGAACTAGATTGCTTTCTGTTGGACCCTAGTACCTCCTGCATTTTTACTGTTTCTCCTCCGAATTTCTTTTGCACCTTTCTCTTTCTTCTTTTCATTTTTGGTTTCCGTTCTTTTTCATTCACTTACCTACCTACCTACCAACCTACCTACCTACCTACCTACCTACCTACCCACCTACCTACATGCCTACCTACCTACATACCTACCTACCTACATACCTACCTACCTACCTACCTACCTACCTACCTACCTACCTACCTACCTACCTACATGCCTACCTACCTACATACCTACTTACCTACCTACCTACCTACCTACCTACCTACCTACCTACCTACCTATCTACATGCCTACCTACATACCTACTTACCTACCTACCTATCTATCTATCTATCTATCTGGTAATTCGCGTGAATGGACATCTATCGAGACCCTTCGACATCGCACGTTCGGTCCGTCAGGGATGCCCCCTCTCGTCGCTTCTATACGTATTGACACTCGAGCCATTATTGCGGAAGCTGGCAACTTTGAGGGGCATCCCGCGAGAACTGGGATGCGGGACGAGCGTGTCTGCATACGCGGACGACGTCACCGTCATAGTGTCAAGCCACGAGCACATCGAGCGGGTCGGCGAGACACTGAAAGACTACGAAGCGGTGACAGGAGCGAAAATCAACCGGGAAAAGTCAGTGGGCTTGCGACTAGGCACCTGGAGAAGCAAGCCCATGCCGTCCAGCAGCGCCTCCGTCGTGGGACGCTGGACCGACGGCCCGGTTGAGTTGCTCGGGGTCTGGCTTGGTCCGGACCTCCAAGTGGAGAAGAACTGGAACGAGATAACGAGTAGGGTGGTCACTCCCGCCCGGCAATGGGCCGAGAGGAAACTGTCCCTAAAAGGTCGGGCGGAGGTGGCGAACACGTACATCGCGTCCGTCATTTACTACCGCCTGACCGTCGTACCTTGTCCCGACCCTACCATCACCAAACTACAACGCATTCTCTTTCGCTTCTTGTGGAAAGGATGCGTCCCGATGGTCAGGCGATCCATTTGCTGTGAACACCCGTTAAAAGGAGGGCTTGGCAAGCCGTGGTTGATGATGCGCAGACACGCGCTGAGACTGCGACATCTCTGGCTCTATGTAGACGACGGTGAACAGGTGTGGTCGCCGTTTGTGAGGCACGCTTTCCCGCAGCTCGTCTCCATGACCGAACTGCAGTCGTGGATCAAAAAGAGGCCGAGGAAGGGCGAATGGCACCGCGAGTGTCGCGTTGCTCTCAAGCAACTCTGCCGTTCTGGGTCGACCTTGAGTGACTTCAACACAACCAAAGCATTCTATAGGGGATTAGTGGAGGGGAGGTACGACGACGAGCTCGGGGCGAACCTGGACGTCGACGAGGAGTACCTGACCCGCCTGTTCTAGACGACTTTCGGGCCAGGGCCCATGGACAACTTCCAGAGATCCCTGGCCTGGCAGTGTTACCGAGAAGCGCTACCCGTTCGGGATAAGCTCTACAGACACGGCTCGAGAAACACGGGGCCGACCTGCCCGAGATGCGGTCAGAGCTAGGAAACCGTTCTGCACGCACTCGTGCAGTGTCCAACAATTTCCGACCTGTGGGCTTGTGTCGAACAACTGCTGTCACGTGTGGGACGAGTCAGTTTATCAGCTGAGTCTATCGTCAATATTGTCACGCCTCCTTCCTTCAAACGGGAAGGAAGAGCTATTTTCATCATCCTTGTGGCTATGGCGAAAGAATGTATCTGGTGGACGCGTCTGAAAGGATTGGAGACAAACACTTTCCTCTCTGGTCAATCTCTCATCAACTTCTTCAAGTACCACTTGAAAAGGAAAGTGAGAGTAGAGAGGCAAGTTTTGTCTAGCGAATGTTTTAAAAAAGATGGGTGAATGTAGCAAGGATGGCACGTATGAATGACGAAACCACCTTGAGCATAATCCTATGAACCCAGAAATTGAAAACAGAGGGTTACCCACTTGCAAACAAATGTGGTAACATATAACAATATTGACCAAGGTTACCGTGGTCTTTTTCGTAGGCTTTTCTTCCCACGGATAAACCTTACTTGCTTTCCCCTTTACACGATATATCATAACACTGTGATACACGATCCCTATTGATCGTTCTTTTTTTTCCTCTTCCCCTTTTTTCCACCTTTTTTCTTCTTTTTTCATTTCTCTTTTCTTTTGTTCCTTTTCCTTTTCTTTTTTTTCTTTTTATTCTTTTTATTTTTTATTTTATTTATTTATTAAAAAATTTTTTTTTGTTCTTTTCTTCTCTTTTACGATCCCTCTTGATCGAAAACCTACGCAACCCCCTTTTTTTTTCATCCCCAAAAGAAAAGCTCTACCTTGTAACTTGTCCCATCTGTGTGCAACCCTGTGTGGCCAATAAAGAAACTTATCTATCTGATTGGCTGTCGTCACTTTCGTCTGCGTAAGTCTAAACAATTTCTCGTATTTCTTTATACTCGTTTATATTAAATTTTTGTCAACAGTTGGTTAACAACATCAGCTTTGGTGTGATTGAATCGGTCTTCCAAAAATCCCCGCTCTGCGGCTGTATTTTCGCTTTTCAAATTTCATTTCAAAAAGTTTTTTTCAATCTGTCTTTCAGGACAGATTGAAAACAAAATGGATAACTTGTCTGACGCTCCTAGCGTTCTCTCGTCTTTGTCGGACATTAATTTCGCTGTAGTGCCGAACGCTGGAGGGGAGAGAGAAAGAATTGAATCACACACACACACACACACACACACAGTTGAACAACGTCAACACATACTGACAACAGCGTTCCAAATTAGCAAGTAGGAAAGGAAAGCATGAACAAATGTCTACTGCTACCACCGCTGCCCCCACCGCGGTCTCCACTACTGCCACCCCCACCACCAATAACAACAGCACCAACACGAATAAAGTAACTTTGTTTTAGTTTTCAGGCAAAGAAAACGAGTTGTTTCATTTTCGCCACAACAATTAATGGAAACAAGACACCTTTTATTTAAGGAAGGTAATATGATAAAACTAAACACACCACAGCACATTTCAGAAAATATTAACAAAAAAAAAAGAAAAAAAGAAAGAACAATAATATACAAGACAATCAATTTAAAAACGAAAATACCCGAAAACATAAATCAACAAATAACCGAAAAATGTTTAAGGCCCATACGGGCACAAAAATATATTACAAGAGGCAAAAGATTTGCCACAGTCGAAGTCAGGTTTGACTCAGAATAGCAAACCAAAGCCTTTTCTACAGAATCACTTGAGCCTGATGAAATAGTAATAATCCCTACGTACTTAGGGCGTAGGGTCACAAAAATAAAAATCAACGATGTGCCCCCTGAAATTGAAGCACAATGGCTAGTGTCAGCCATCTACTACAATAACAAGAAGTTATCAACATCTTGGAAATTGCCGTCCTAGATCAGCAGAACTGGATAGGCCAGGATTTCAAAATCTTGATTCAAACAAATCAAGAGTCGATAGAAAATATACCAGATTTGATAAAACTGACAGACGGTACCAATTTACATGTCACCATTGAAAGCAGATAACTACGCTGTCACCTCTGTAGTAGCAAAAACCATTTAAAAATTGGTTGTCCAATATTCAAGGAGCAACAGTAGCAGCAGCAACAAGAACAAGAAAAAAACAACCACAACAACATGAAAACCAAAAACCAAAGGAAAAACCAGCGCTGTTACCTACACCACCATATTCACAGCTGATAAAACAGCTCTACCAAGAAGTGAAAGAACATCAGCGACCAACAAGCCAGTCCAAATAACGACATCAATATCAGCGCCACCAAGAACAGAAACAACATCCCTGGCCTGGCAGTGCTAACAGCAGGCATTTCCCGTTCGGGATAAGCTCTACAGGCACAGTTCGAGAAACACGGGACCGACTTGTTCAATATGCAGTCAGAGCGGCGAAACCGTTCTGCATGCACTCGTGGGATGTCCAAACATTTCAGACCCGTGGGCTTATGTCGAACGGCTGGGACGAATTCGGTTGTCAGTCGAGTCTATGGTGAATATTGCCCCGCCACCTTCATTTAACCGCGAAGGCAAGGCAGTTTTCATTGTACTGGTTGCTATGGTGAAAGAATATGTGTGGTGTCCTCGTGCGAGAAGGTTTAGAGACAAACAACTTTCCGTTTGGCCAATCGCTCATCAAATTTTTTCAAGTGCCACTTGAAAAGGGAGTGAAAAGGGGGGGGGGAGAATATAGAGGGAAGCTTTGTCTCATGAAAGTTTCAATAACAGGTGGGTGAATGTAGCAAAGATGGTATGCGCGAATGACAAAACCACTTTGAGCATGATCCTGTAAATCTAAGAGAGAGAGAGAGAGAGAGAGAGCGCTTTGCTCCCATGTGTTTCTTTCCCTGCTTGAGATTACCGTGGTCTTTTTCGCAGGCTTTTCTTTCCACGGATAGACCTAATCTGTATCACATTTTTAGTCCACCTTTTGGAAACTATTATAAACGGAACGTTGTTATTTCGCTGTTTACACGTTCCTAAACGCTTTCGATCCCTTTTGATAGTGTTTTTTTTTCTCTTTCGAAAAGAAAAGTTCCACATTGTATTGTCCCCTCTGTATTCGGCCCTGCGTGGCTAATAAAGAAATCTATCTACCTATCTATCTGTCTGTCTGTCTGCCTGCCTGCCTGCCTGTCTGTCTGTCTGTCTGCCTGCCTGCCTGTCTGTCTGTCTGTCTGTCTGTCTGTCTGTCTATCTATCTATCTATCTATCTATCTATCTATCTATCTATCTATCTATCTATCTATCTATCTATCTATCTATCTATTTATCTATCTATCTTGTTAGATAACTAGCTAAGTTAACTAGGTATTCTTTGATTTCTTTCACAGTTTCTTTTTTTTCTTTCCATCCGTCTTTCTGTTTCTTTTTTTTTTTTCGTTCTTTCTTCCCATTCATTGTTTTACATTCTCTCTGCAATTATTTAAATTTCTTTTTAGTTTGCATTGTCGCTATTGAAGCAAATTCTTCAATTTCACTGTTGGAAGAAATTAGTAGTGTTGTTGTATTCCATTTAATTTCTTTCTCCATTCACAACCCCCCCCCTGCTTCAACTAGCTTCCTACACTATCCTATTCAATGTCTACCTTCACCCACCAACTGGCATTTCAATCTGCATCCTACGCATTTCCATGGAACTCTTCAGCCACGTTGCCAAATTAGCATTATTATCAATTTATTTGCCACAATATTCACTGGAACAGTGCTCCAGCATGACCACGGTGAACAGGCTGAAACCAGCGAAAAAAATGAGTTTACATGTGGATTGTCTGTCTATCTAACTATCTATCCATATCTATCTATCTATCTATCTATCTATCTATCTATCTATCTATCTATCTATCTATCTATCTATCTATCTATCTATCTATCTCTTCCTCTATCTATTTACCTCTCTCTCTCTCTATCTATCTATCTACTTCCATACATGAGCATGCGCATACTCGCACACAGACACATACATAAATACATACAACGCGCGCGCACAAGCACATATACCCATGTTTTACATGTAAGAGAAACTCACCAACTCTAACCTATGTCTTGACTTTCTCTTCTACCTTGAGTTCTTTTCCTACCGCGACTTACCTCCTCGCAACCTACTCACAGTGAGTGCTCCATCCCCACGTTTCCAGTTTTTCCTCCGTCTCCAATGCCTCTGCAATGGTATCTACGACTTCAAGGTCTATGCTCAATATATGGCGTAGTTATTCGATGTGGTTACTTACGCACCCTTATCCAAGTTACTCCTTCCTGCACCCGTACCATTGTTAGTACCTCATCCCTTTTACCCCACGTCCGGAATCTCACTTACTGCGCTCCTTTTCTTTTACCTACCACCTTGCCACCCTGTTTCCACCATCCAACACACCCCTGTCTTCAGCATGGCTATCGACGCCGGAACCACCATCACTCGCCTCCAGCGGGAACAAGAGCTCATCTCCTCTCTGCAAGCTTATACGCCTTAATTCTTCTTATTTTTCTCCCTGCATGCTCTGTCACTATACATACATTGCTCTGTTTTTCTTTGCCTCTCTTCCACGTCGCTCCGTGCACTTTATTCGCATATCCTACACCAAACTACCCTTACAGTCACGTATACATCCTTAACTCATCAACACTGTTTTCACATACACACATGCTTCGTCTCACCACCTTTCTACACACCTTCACAGCTCCTATTTACACACATACATACACAATTCTGAGGTTTTCAACCATCTTTTACGCCCACATCGACCAGCACGTTCACACGTATCCAAACACACTGTCCTCTTGATATATACGAATTTGGTCTTAATATTCGCCCAAGTATATCTCCACACATACACACATCTGTCACCATTCTCCTACCATTTTGTCTCTGGCACGCATACACACATACCACGCCATCAATACACCGGCAAAATAATGCACGCCTCCCTCTACACACACTCATATATACACACATACACACAGAGACATACTCTTGCTCATTTATACATACGAACTCTCACACACTGACACACTTGTCTCTCCGACACTCCTACTTTACTTGACAGCTGCCCTTCACACCTGCTACAAACTCATTAGCTTTCTCTCTCTCTCACTATCTCTCTGTCACCCCCCCCACACACACACCCTCACACCTCCTCACCCCCCACCATTCTCTTCTTGAGCTCACATCTTTACTCCCACTTTCGCTCCTCCGTTCATAACTTCATTCTGTTACCAGCATCTCACACCCATACCCTTGCATACACTTCCATCACAGCTACCACAGCAATTGTGAAGGCACGTGGCTTAGTAGTTAGGGTGTTGAGCTTATGGTCGTAAGATTGTGGTTTCGATTCCTGGAGTGGGCGACGCATTGTGTTCTTGAGCAAAACACTTCATTTAACGCAGCTCCAGTCCACTCAGCTGGCAAATATGAGTAACCCCGCGATGGACTGGCGTCTCATCCAGCTGGGGAATGTATACACCATGAAAACCGGGAAACCGGGAAACCGGCCCGTACGTTACGCACACTTAGCGATTACACACATAAACCAACACTTCATACCGCTACCAACTCATGCCTTTACACTTCCGCATTTGCACACTTCTGCACTCATATCCACACTCCCAAAACACCAACACACACACACACACCGCTCTCTCATATACCTATCTCTAAACACGGACAAATTCCTTTTCTTACACATTCACAGCCATCCTCCTTTTCTAATACTTCCACAAAACTTGTGTGCGTGTCTGTGTATGTGTGTGTGTGTGTGTGTGTGTGTGTGTGTGAAAATGTGAGTGTAGCATGCTTAGTACCACGTTTATCGGCCTCCTAAAGACTCAAACCATCATCAAGTTTGGACTTAGAACTTAAATGGTAAAAAGTGGATCTCCATTACTTTCGACGATGAATGTTTTAAAATAATCT
>NC_043001.1:120602694-120645194 GCF_006345805.1 Octopus sinensis | reverse complement strand
ATCAGCTCCCATTGAGTAGGTTGAAAATTCCTATATTAGAGATCTGCCGGAACAAGAATATCAGATAATTTCGTTGATTATCTTCGAGAATTTCACCTCCGCAAATACTATTCACCACTACCACCACAGTAAAGCATACATACGTGCGCACATACGTTTTCTTTTCTCTTTCCTTGCTGTGTTTTTTAATGCACGAACACACTCACACACGCACTCACACAAACAGACATACACACATACATACATACGCACATATATTTATATATACAACCATATACGTGTATGCATACACACACACACACATACATAATACATATGTACGTAAGTGTATGTATATGTATGTATATATATGTATGTGTATATATGTATGTGTGTGCGTGTATACATTTTTTTAACTGTTCTTTATCCAAATCTGGATATACTCATTTTCTTCCTACTCTATCTTTGAGAGAGACCCCCTAGTTTCCATCCCCTACATAGGTGTTTGCTTTATTAGTAATGCTTTTTCTCACACACACACACACATATATATATATATATATATATAATATATATTGTTGTTGGCATCCTTTCTGTATCGGGAGACAATGGAGTTGCGCATATATATATATATATATATATATATATATATATATATATATATATATATAATGTAAATCTTTTCCCGAATATATTGCACTTTATATTTGCGGACCCGATCAAGTAATGAGGCATTCAGCAATGTGTCCACTGCAACTTATAACAGAAACAGCTGTAAGCTAATAAAGTTGATAGGATGGTCGATCATTCATTTGTCATCTCATTTCCTCCATCCATCCATCAATCCACCCATCCATCCATCCATCCATCCATCCATCCATCCATCCATCCATCCATACATACATACATACATACGTACACACACACACATATATGGAGAGATAGATGGATAGATAGATACATCGTCTAAGAATTTATACACCAGAAAAAAGCAACAAAAGAGACAAGCACTTTGCCAACTGAGTGGGATATATTTCTATTTATACCACACAGTATTATAAATCCAATTGAGCTGAATTTAACAATAAGTTTCGCACACAGAAGATTTCAGGGAGTGCCAGTTTAACCAACCCAAACGCTACTATGCAACAAGTTGTACTGGATTCCATGGTACCAGTAATACTCATGAAAGATCTCACAAGCACCTGACACACACACGGGCACACACACACACATACACACTCGCATATATTTATGTAAATACATGTATACACACACATACGCATGCACTCACACACTTGTAAAAAGCGTATGTATAGCGACAAATACATACAACTTACTCTTCCACACAAAATACATTCATATGCATATATCTATTTCTTTACTACCCACAAGGGGCTAAACACAGAGAGGACAGACAAGGACAGACAAACGGGTTAAGTCTATTATATCGACCCCAGTGCGTAACTGGTACTCAATTTATCGACCCCGAAAGGATGAAAGGCTAAGTCGACCTCGGCGGAATTTGAACTCAGAACGTAACGGCAGACGAAATACGGCTACGCATTTCGCCCGGCGTGCTAACGATTCTGCCAACTCGCCGCCTGTCGTCGGTGGCGGTGTTTATCTTGCATGCATATGTTTTTGGGGGATATCAGCACATCATGGAATGACCTCATAAACGGTACTTTCTGAGGGACATATAGAATGTGTCAAGTAGTATCAGTTGATGACATTGTAACTTACTCATGCTCGGTTGAACTGGCGGAGGAAAGTAACGCCCGTAGGCGTTATTTTCCTCCGTCAGTTCAAACTTGGGGCTGGTAGAGTTGTGTTTCGCCTGTTACTTTTGCTACTATTACATTATTGTCGGTAGAAGTTAATCAAATGATGTTCCGCGATGTTTGTTTTTACTCTGTTTGCAATTATTTATAAATGAATTCTAGTACCCGCAACGCGATGTCATTAGATTTCTTCTCTTAAGTAAGCATCATGTTTGATCGTATATAGTCACATACTTACAGGTATCCACACCCACCCCATACGAAAGATCACCCGCTCTCGCTTTTCCCATGCGGCAGGTGTCATCCACGAGGCTTGATTTGATGTAATTGTTCTCTAATTGCGTAAGGGTGAATCGTAGACCAACGTATTATTGAAGGCTAATGAGTATAATAAACATACGCGCGATGCGTACAAGCACGGGAAAGTACATAATGAGGAGCTTACTTTCAAAAGCGGTATAAGTGCAAATTTTGTCGATTTCATGATAACCATTAAAACACAGTCTTCAATCTGTTGGCTTCACGCACGTGAAATTTTTTCCAGACAAACTGGAATAGATGCCATATAGACAGTAGGCGAATCTTAGCCTTCCAATCAAAATCAGATATATTCTAGTTGTTGTTTCAAACAATTACTCAAAAGCATATAACTGGTTTTGAAAGTATGCTCTTCGCTGTGTGCATATATACACCGATGTCGATGATAAAACATATATCGGCTCGTCGAACGAAAATACTTTGCAGTTATTTCGATGTGCAACGTTTACACTCCGTAAGGACTAAGTAGACTTTCTCCTTATCTAGTGTCGATAATAAATCGATACAATAAGTTCTATACAAAGTACTATTGTTGATAAAATCGACTAAAATCCTTCTGTGATCGCAGCCCAGTTATTGCTTTCATGTTATGACACAAAGCCAGCAATTTCGGGGAAGGCTTAGGACCCCATTGCTCGACTGGTACTTATTTTATCAACCCCCGAAGGACGAGAAGCAAAGTCGATCTCAGCCGAATTTGAACTTAAAAATGGATGAAATGCCGCTAAACATTTTGCTCGGTGTGCTAACCATTCCGCCAGCTAACTGCCTTTTGCTGCCCAGTTATTGAAACTAGTAAATATATAACTTAACGGTTAGATTTCACTATAAAGGATATATTACAGTTACACGCACTAAATTAAAATAGTAACAAAGACAGAAAACGTATAACGAAATTTTTGCCTTTTTGAAAAGCAAAGGTGTTCAGAATCCGGATTCAGTAACAATCGTCTTCAAACGAGCAACAATAAATAGCATTAAGAACTTTTCTAATACATCAACATTGGGATGCTTTTTTCATTTTGGGCAATATTTATGGCGCAACATCCAGTTTTGTGCAACCCTGGTTTGTTGAAACCAGTAGCGCCCTTAACACCAAGCAGTTACAAGCACTTGCTTTTGTCCCATCCGCAGATATGCATCAGATATTTTACGAATTGGTGAATTTCTTAGATGCCGAAACTGATGAGTTATTAAGTGATTATCTTATTTACTTTGAAAGTACTTGGTTAGGAATAGTCCAAAGAAGGTGTGGAAGGAAACTAATGTTTGATGTTGATTTGTGGTCTGTCCACAATTCTCTCGAAGGCTGGCATCACACTTAAAAAAAAAACACTTTACGTAACTCATCTCACAATCACCAAACTACTAAAAGTTATTAGAAATGAGCAGGCATCCAATGGAATTGTAACTGAGCTGGGATTGATATATCATGACCTAAAAAAAATATGATACCATTAATGAAAGGATAAAAACCACTTGTGGTTCTTATAATAAAGAAGAAGGATTGGCGTTTCTACGATCTTTGGTCCACAATTTTTAAATACTCTTATTTGTTTTTGTCTTGTACATTTTAATATGTCAATTGTAATAATTTTAAGATAAACATATGATCACATTATTTTTGCATGCTTACATTGTAAATCCAGTAAAAAAACTTATTTAAAAAGAGATTTTATGTATCTATTTTTTCTACTTTTTAGCCTGTCAAATGATCATATAGGAATAAAATGATTATCATATATTTTATTTTTCGTATGTCCTTTCGGCCTCTTGTCAGTTCGGTATCGTGTCCGTTCGGCTTCTTGGCTTCGGCTTCTTGTCCTTCGACAAAAGTGCATTCGGCATCCCGTCCTTGTACCGCCCAAAAATGATGAGATACATTCACGTGAGTGAAGAAATGAGAAAATGTTCACTCGTGATTTTCGGTTGGTTTCTGTCAAATCATGGGGAACACGTTTCCCGACTAAGGGCAACTTTCCAAGCTGTTGAAAATGGCGGTGAACAGTTGAATGGCTTGAAATGAGCTTGCTTGCCAATTCTTCAACTGATACAGCATTATTCTTCTCTAGCTCTGACAAAAAAAGCACATCGTGAAATAATTCAACAGACCGTCCTATTGACGGTCTCTCACTTAGGTTGAAATCACCACTTTTGAACTTTGCAAACCATCTTCTGCAACTTCTTTTGTTCAAGCAGTCTCCTCCATAAACAGAATAAATATTTCGGGTTGCTTCTGCCGCACTATTTCCATTTTTGAACTCATAAAGCATTATGTGCCTTTAATGCTCTTTTGATATGTCCATCTTTGAGGGGTTAATATTAGTAATTAGTTTAGTCACATCATTCTGTAAAACGAAATTAGATTAAGTTAAAGCGTTCCAAATTCACATGAATATCAGCCAATACCATTAGAATACTGTAAAATTTGGTAGAAATTACCTTTATAATACTATATATATATATACATATATATGGACAGACATTTTTCAATCACAGCCTACGCATCATGCTATATACGTAACTCATAACAACTGAATTCTTGAGACAATAGACAACACAAATACTAGATTTAGGTTTTTTTAACAGTGAATCAAATGAAATAGTTCAGCTTTGCTACTTTTTGTGTCGGAAAAAAAGACTTGAATAATAAAATAAATAAATAAATAAATTTCGATTTCATCTGTATTAGGCCTAATAACATCAAATGTTGTATACGAAAATTATGCATCAGCAGCGTTTAAAAACCCTTTTTTCAAGCTGGTTGTATGAGTATAAAAGACAAACGTGGATCGGAATACCATAAGAGGAATTATGAAATATCTTTAATTAAACTGAGATGTCAAAAAAAAAAAAAAAAGAAGAGAGAACTCTAGGTTCGCTTGTGACTGGGCTCTCAGCTTTTTTGTTTTACTTTTTCTGTTCACTAATATATTTGGACAGCATATTCTTTTATTAAAACTTTAAAAATATTTATTAGTCAATCGTAGATTAGAAAAAAAAATCCCTCTTAAAAATGAGTTCATGTATGTATGACTTATGTATGTATGTATGTATGTATGTATGTATGTATGTATGTATGTATGTATGTATGTATGTCTCTTCTATCTTTTAATTATTATAACTATTCCACTGAGGAGGGAACCGGTTTCCAACAAAGATACAACGCTCCATCTTTGGGATGTAGTTAACACACAAATTCACATTTGGAACGTCTTGAATATTTTTCCTGTTTCACTCACAGATTGGACTTGTAATGTACGAATCAGCCAGTCAATTTCTCTTTCTGAAAATCCCAGTTTATCCAGATTCTCCTTTAAGCATTTACTACATAGTGCTCCAATTATTATTGGTATGAATATAGATTCATAGTCTGGATATAGAAGCTGGAGGTTTCGAAGTAGTTGTCCATAGATATCCTCTTTTACTTTTCAAAGAGATATTTATACCTACAGGGCAGCTAACCCCTATGATGGTACATATCTTTGCCTCTCTGTCCCAAACAACAATATCCAGCCTGTGATCCTTACATTTGACAGAAGTTCTGATGAGGATATTCCACCAGTATTCCTTGAGTTGGTGTTTATGAATGTGTTCCATATCAGAGGAATTTTCTAAGTTTATTTCAGGACAGTCTTTTTTGCGAATGGCATTGTAAATTGTTTTAGCAACAACATCGTGCTGAATAGGGAGGTAGTACCGTGATGACATTTTAGGACAGCTGCTAATCACATGCGTAATGTCTTCCACAGAAACATGACATGGCCTACACATGCGGTTGCAGCTTGGGATTACAAGAGCATCACCGTCTCTCTTGTTCACCAGGTACTTTGTGGCAATCTCCTATGTCTGGATTGCAAACGCATAGCCTTCAAAGTGTAATGTGATGTAGTGATGTCCAAGAGAGGCTGCGCTTCGAGTCAATTCTACTGTCTTCTTCAAGCTTCCGGGCAATATACTCATGCATGGTCTTTTCTTGCATGCTGAGTGCTTTCCATCCACGTCTTCTCTGAAGTAAGAGAGCCCAGCTGTTTTGGGGCCATATCTCAGGCCTCTACCATCTTCATTTCTTCTTGGGTAGAGTCAACGTCACTGTTTCTGTGGAAGTTTTCGGTTGCATGTATGATCCATCCATCCATCCATTCATCCGTCCGTCCGTCCGTCCGTCCGTCCGTCCGTCCTTCCGTCTGGCTGTCTATCTATCTATCTATCTATCTATCTATCTATCTATCTATCTATCTATCTATCGGTGAACAG
Organism: Octopus sinensis; assembly: GCF_006345805.1. Lineage (NCBI taxonomy): Eukaryota > Metazoa > Mollusca > Cephalopoda > Octopoda > Octopodidae > Octopus > Octopus sinensis. Next base: position 120,638,856 of record NC_043001.1, on the reverse strand, counting down.
GTGAACAGGTGTGGTCGCCGTTTGTGAGGCACGCTTTCCCGCAGCTCGTCTCCATGACCGAACTGCAGTCGTGGATCAAAAAGAGGCCGAGGAAGGGCGAATGGCACCGCGAGTGTCGCGTTGCTCTCAAGCAACTCTGCCGTCCTGGGTCGACCTTAAGTGACTTCAACACAACCAAAGCATTCTATAGGGGTTTAGTGGAGGGGAGGTACGACGACGAGCTCGGGCGAAACTGGACGTCGACGAGGAGTACCTGACCCGCCTGTTCGGGACGACTTTCGGGCCAGGGCCATGGACAACTTCCAGAGATCCCTGGCCTGGCAGTGCTACCGAGAAGCGCTACCCGTTCGGGATAAGCTCTACAGACACGGCTCGAGAAACACGGGGCCGACCTGCCCGAGATGCGGTCAGAGCGACGAAACCGTTCTGCACGCACTCGTTCAGTGTCCAACAACATTTCCGACCTGTGGGCTTATGTCGAACAACTGCTGTCACGTGTGGGACGAGTCGGTTTATCAGCTGAGTCTATCGTCAATATTGTCACGCCTCCTTCCTTCAAACGGGAAGGAAGAGCTATTTTCATCATCCTTGTGGCTATGGCGAAAGAATGTATCTGGTGGAACGCGTCTGAAAGGATTGGAGACAAACACTTCCTCTCTGGTCAATCTCTCATCAACTTCTCAAGTACCACTTGAAAAGGAAAGTGAGAGTAGAGAGGCAAGTTTTGTCTAGCGAATGTTTTAAAAAAAGATGGGTGAATGTAGCAAGAATGGCACGTATGAATGACGAAGCCACCTTGAGCATAGTCCTATGAACCCAGAAATCGAAAACAGAGAGTTGCTTATTTGCAAAAAAAAAAAAAAAAAAGAAATATAAAATGTGACTTCATTGACCGAGGTAACCGTGGTCTTTTCCGCAGGCTTTTCTTTCCACGGGTAAACCTCACCTGTCCTCCCCTTTACACTTCATATTGACATTTCTGTGATAACGATCCCTATTGATCAATTTTTTTTTCCTCTCCCCCCCCCCTTTTTTTTTTTTTTAACCCCCCCCTTTTTTTTTGTCCTCTTTCTCTCCTTTTACGATCCCTTTTGATCGAAACTCCCCTTTCCCATTTTTTTTTTTTTTTTTTTTTTAAACCTTCAAAAGAAAAGCTCTACCTTGTAATTTGTTCTATCTGTGTGCAGCCCTGTGTGGCTAATAAAGAAACATATCTATCTATCTATCTATCTATCTATCTATCTATCTATCTATCTATCTATCTATCTATCTATCTATCTATCTATCTACCTAGGCAAGTTTTGTCTAGAGAATGTTTCAAAAAAGATGGGTGAATGTAGCAAGGATGGCACGTATGAATGACGAAGCCGTCTTGAGCATAATCCTATGAACCCGGAAAAATTTAAAACAGAGAGTTACTTACTTGCAAATAAATGTGTTAACATGGGACATTAATGACCGAGCTTACCGTGGTCTTTTCCGTAGGCTTTTCTTTCCATGGATAAACCTTATCTGCTTCCCCCTTTACACTTTGCATCATGACATTTCTGTGATACACAGTTCCTATTGATCGTTTTTTTTCTTTTTTCCTTCCTACGATCCCTTTTGATCGAAAACCTACCCCACTTTTTTTCTCTCTCCAAAAAGAAAAGCTCTACTTTATAATTTGTCCCGTCTGTGTCCAGCCCTGTGTGGCTAATAAAGAAACATATCTATCTATCTATCTATCTATCTATCTATCTATCTATCTATCTATCTATCTATCTATCTATCTATCTATCTATCTATCTATCTATCTATCTTTTGTCATTCACTTGTTTCAGTCATTAGATTGCTGAAGAATTTTCAAGGAAATATATCGACCCTAATACATTTTTTAAAAACTCTGGTACTTATTCTATCGTTTTTTATTTATTATTTTTTTTTTGGCCGAACAGCGATATAGTCGAAACGTCGAAGAAACAATTAACAGTTTACTTTTACAAGTAAAATACGTTAGTTTATTGAAATGTGTTGTGCAATGCAATGTTCTGCTGTTTTGATTTATAATTCTACACAAAAGCAAAGATTTATATGTCTGTGGCTGCGTATAATATAAATCAAATTAGTGGAAGATTAAATTGCTCATTTCAATGGAGTAACGTATTTTAATTTTTACAAGTAAAAGATTAATAGTCACTTCGAAATTTCGACTTCATAGCATTCATCTGTCTGCATGATGAAAGCTGTGGGTTCCTTTCGGTTTGAACGGCAGTTTTTTCTAGCGGTGTCATATGAAATTGTCACCCATAATTATGACCCTAGTATCGATCTATTGCATTTCAATCTGTTTTAGGGTTAGGGTTAGTGGTGGGGGGAAGGGTATCGTTTTTTTTTTCACAAATGTAAATAAACCCAATCTGTTTCTTAAACGAGGGACATATTCATACGGCACACAATGTTTCCACCTCAATAGACGTCACTGATTGGTTGAAATTGCAGAAATTGAAGAAAAAACAACAAATATCTTATAAACTATAGAATTTTCTCAATAAAGCCAAGAGAAAAAGATGTTTTATAAACACATTCTACCAGTATACGAAGTTAAAAATTTTTTAGTTACCTAGAAATTATGTTAAAAACTGCCGTTCAAACCGAAAAGATCCAAGCTGTGTAGCCGAACCTTCGAAGTAACTGTCAGCCTCTTTTCCTTGTAAACACCCACCCCCCACACACGCACGTACGCACACACACACACACGCACACACACACACACCTGTTTGTGAGTGTGTATATGTGATTAAACTGAGAAAGAGATAGGGAGATAGACAGGAGAGAGTGTGAAGAAAAGACTGGAGAGAGAGAGAGAGAGAGTGAGAAAGAGATAAGATATGTATGTGTGTGTATATATATATATATATATATAATATATATAATATAGAGAGAGAGAGAGAGGGGAGAGAGACAAATGGGTATTTTATGCAATGTAACAGAATGTCAGCCTCTTAGATGCTGTTTGAGTCTTCCTGTGAGCGCGTCCTGACATGGGAACTGTCCCTTCCTAAACAGCAAATAAGAAAATACTGGTGTGTGTGTATAAATACACATATACATATAGATATACTTAATGCATAGATACATGCATATATACATGCACACACACATATCTATCTATCTTCATATGTAATATTGTTTGTTCCTTCTCGAGCAAATCCTGGCTCATAAGGGCCGGTTTCCCGGTTTCCTTGGCGTATAGGTTCCTCACCTGGACGGGACGCTGGTCCGTCGCAGGTGAGCTGCAAGATGCAAGAGGAAAGAGTGAGAGAAATTTGTGGCGAAAGAGTCAGCAGAAGTTCGCCATTACCTTCTGCCGGAGCCGCGTGGAGCTTAGGTGTTTCGCTCATAAACATACACTTCACCCGGTCTGAGAGTCGAACCCGCGATCCCTCGACCGCGAGTCCGCTGTTCTAACCACTAGGCTATGTGCCTCCCATATGTAATATACACATATATATACACGCAAATATACATGCAACTTCCCTTGTATATGCATGCATACATACAGAAAGACAGACATAAAAACTAAACGTACAAATCTGCACATATACTTACATGCATACAAAAATACTCAGTTGTTGATGGTGAAATTCCAATGAAGAAGCTTTGGATGTAGGTTAGAAACCGGTTTTTTCTCTATTGGCAAAAATCCTGAAATAAAATACACACAAATGTATGTGTGTGTCACATTTATATGTATACACACATACCGCTTTATTTGTTTATCTATCTATCTATCTATCTATCTATCTATCTATCTATCTATCTATCTATCTATCTATCTATCTATCTATCTATCTATCTATCTATCTATCTATCTCTGTCTATGGACGTGCTGTCACTTCGGCTCCGAAGGTAATCGTTTATTTTGACTATTTATAGCCCATATTTTGTGTACATTTTTGTAAATAGGGTGTGTAAGGCACCCAACTTTCGTTTGAGTGCTTTTCCAAGGGAGGAATTCGCCCCTAGGGGCAGTTTCAACCCTATTTAATTTTTGTAATTTCTTTCTCGACATTTTCAAAATGTCGAGAAATTGTATTGTAGAACGATGGTCGCGTTCCTTTATCGACCAGCTTTCTCCTAGTCTGGAAACGCTAGGAGAAAAAAAGAATTATGCGCGCAAAGTAAAATCATCAATGACTTTGCAATGAACGCTGCAACCACTTGTAGTAACAGCCCTGTCACCACACCACCCCTAGCAAGAACAACATAGAGACTACTACTGTTACCACCACCGCCTTCACCACCACCACCATCACCGCCGCCACCTCATCCACTACCTCAACTACCAACAACAACAACAATAACAATGACAACAAAAATAAAAATTGCGCCACCATTTCGACATCTGCTGCCACGGCTGTCTCTTCTGCCACTGACACCACCACCAACAACAAAAACAACAATAACAACAACAACAATTCCGTTCAGACCTGTTTTTACTCCAACAACAAGAACTGAAGGGAATAAACAAAAGACTGTGACCACCAAACAAATTGACAAAAGCTGCTCGAATACAGAGATAAATTATGCAAGTAATTTTCCACCCCTTCCTACTTGCACATCAAACCAATACACCAAATTACCAACTGCAGCCAACAACAACATCACCACCAGCAACAACAATAACAAAACAACAACAATTTCGCCGAGGCGATTAAAGAAAAAAAGACAACAGTATATTTTACTGCACAACAAATAAAAGACACGAACATTACAATAACGGAAGTAGATGGTATAGTAAAAATAACATACCAGAAAAATATTAGAAGATGAAAAAAAAGAACAATTATTTATAAAATAATTAATAAGAAAACAAAAAGTCCAGAGAAGGCTAACACAAGCAAAATAGAAAAATGCTTGAAACCCATCTGGAACTACAAAGAGTATGTGACCTGGTGGAACAAGTTCGCACACATACAAGTGGTCTTCCACACTCAAGAGTTAGCAAGACGTTTCTCAACGCTAACTCTTCATTCAGATGAACTTCAACTAACACCAAGCTATCGTGGACAGAAAGTGACTAAGATCACTTAAAAACATGTCCCAAAAATAGCTAACATCTCTGGCTAGTAAAGGCCTTATGTGTGAAAATGAAAGATTTCACAATTTTAGAAACCACGGTCACGGAGCACAAAAACTGTTTGGGAAAAAAAGTAGAATTTCTACTACATATAAACCAAGAGGACATAAAGAAAATACCCACCCAGATATGTGTATCAGAAGACCACAAGTTGTATGTGGTCGTCGATGGCAGAAGACCACGTTGCTACATATGCGGCAGTGAGCAACACCTAAAAAAAGACTGCAAATCTGCCGCAAGAAAACAACAGCAACAACAACAGCAGCCGGAAAAAACAAATAAACCAGCTTTACCCCCACACCACGTTTTGCACGAACAGGACTAATCACAGAAAAACCAACAAAAAACAAACCTCACCACCAAACAACCACACCAACTGCACCAAGAACAGAAGCAACCACCACAACAACAACCAAGAATAAACCAACTCCCAAACCAAGGACATCTGCCAAAACACTCATCGAAAATGAAGAAACAATTACTACTCCAAATCCCCACAAAATTGACACCCCAAACAACACAACAATACCTACAATCACTCAAACACAAAATACCCACACCCCACCTCCAAAACCGCATACACCACAACCTAACGCTCACCAATCAACACCAACAACAAAATCAACACAGTCTACAATAGACCCCAATATTTTCCCTCTTCCAAGCTCTGATTCTTCTGATTTGTCATTAGACGAAGAAGACACAGAAGATTGGCAAATAGCCACAGGGGGGAGAAGAAAAGGGGGAAAAAGGAAAAGAAAAGATAACAAACAAAGCAGGAAGATACACCACTCCCGAAACAAAAACATCCACAGAAAACAAACACATCAACACAAACACACCATCATCAACCCCCCCAACAATGTTGACAGCCATAAACACAAACAACCACGACCTAATGGAACACATTAGGTCAAACACCAACATAACTGAAAACGACATAAAAACAAGTAACCACCCACGCACAACACCACCACAACACATTAAAATAATACACGTAACACAGAACACATACAGTACCCTGAAATCTCTTTACCCTGATGCAGTAGGGAGATTTCAAAAGTACTCATCAAAGAAACTATACAAAAGCCTCATGGAAGAAGACTGTGAGGTGAAAAACAAAGGACTTTCGAACAACAAGTAACCTTTTCTCTCTCTCTCTTTCCTTTTTTGCACTTTCTTTTCGTGTGTAAAACACAATTTTATCGGAACATGCTCAGAATAGGTAGTATAAATGTACGTGACTTGGGGTCGCCTTGGAAACAAGGCTACCTGTTAAATGACATCAAGTCACTAAATCTGAATATCATAGCCATCAGTGAGACCAGACTCCACAGCTTGCGGGCACTCCAGCACAGTTTCGGTACACATTTCAACATTTATTTTTCTCCGTGTCTACCGAGAATGGGCGGAGGTGGCACCGCGGTACTTATCTGGAAGAGTCTGGATCTCAAAGTAAGAGCAAATTTCCTAGACCCGGAGGGTAGGCTGGTCGTTTTGGATGTCGATGGCAGCAATGAGTGTGCTTTTCGACTGATAGCAGTTTATGCTCCGTCCTTAACAGGCCGACCAGATTTCTTTCGACGTCTAGAGTCTTTCATGGGAACGTCTCGTCCTTTACTTTTAGTGGGGGATTGGAATGCCACCCTGGACACGCATCTAGACTACGTGGGCAGAGATAGCAATAGAAGGGGATGCAAATGCCTCAAAGACCTGCTCAGACGTTTCCAACTGTCTGACAGGTACCGACTGGACCACCCGAATGTGCCAATGTGGACATGGAGTAACCGCATCGGGTCGTCCAGATCATACTTAGATAGAGTATTCTGTAGAACAATAGATAAAAATAGTGTAGGTTGTCCACAATTTCATATAGTCAGTTACACAGATCACAAGTTTGTGACTTGTACACTTGACTTAGATAAGACACATAGGCAGGGTCCTGGTTACTGGAAACTGAACGCGTCTTTTACAGCACGACAGGTTTACAGGGACCGGATCAGCACATTAGTTAAGAGAGCTTTGACGGGTACCATCATCAACAACAGATGGTGGTATGCCCAAAAGCGATTAAAGCAGAATCAGTCAGATACAGTAGAGCCCTAGCATTAGACCGAAATAGAATAGAGGGAGATTTAGTTAAGGTTTTACAAGAGGCACTTAGAACTGGCATCGCGTTAAACGTACTGGCGGCGAGATTGGCCCTCGACCAACACCTCAACGCCAAACACGAGGGATGCGTTGGATCAAACACGAGGGATGCGTTTGGATCAATCAAAAGCCTTCGATAGGGTAGACCATCACTACTTGGAGGCTGTCCTCAAAGCGGCTGGTTTCGGTCCAGTTTTCCGCGGTTGGATCGCTGCCTTATACAGCGGCATCCGCTCAGTAGTTCGCGTAAATGGTCATCTATCCAGACCTTTTAACATCATGCGTCGGTCCGTCAGGGATGCCCCCTCTCATCGCTGCTGTATGTACTGACTCTTGAGCCACTACTGCGGAAACTGGCGACGCTGAGGGGCATCCCACGAGAGCTGGGATGCGGGAGGAGCGTGTCTGCATACGCGGATGACGTCACCGTCATAGTGTCGAGCTACGAGCACATCGAGCTGGTCGGCGAGACACTAAAAGAATACGAAGCGGTAACGGGAGCAAAAATTAACCGGGAAAAGTCAGTGGGCTTGCGGCTCGGCACCTGGAGAAGCAGGCCCATGCCGTCCAACAGCGTCTCCATCGTGGGACGCTGGACGGACGGACCGGTTAAATTGTTCGGGGACTGGTTCGGTCCGGACCTCCAAATGGAGAAGAACTGGGGCGAAATAACGACTAGGGTGGCTACTCTCACCCAGAAATGGGCTGAGAGAAAGCTATCCCTAAAAGGTCGGGCGGAGGTGGAGAACGCGTACATCGCATCCGTCATCGAGTATCGTCTGACCGTCGTGCCTTGTCCCGACCCTACCATCACCAAACTGGAACCGATACTCTTCCGCTTCTTGTGGAAGGGAAACGTTCCGATGGTTAGGCGATCCATTTGCTGTCAACACCCGCTAAATGGAGGGCTGGGCATGCTGAGACTGCGACATCTCCGACGCTTCATAGACAACGGTGAACAGGTGTGGTCGCCTTTTGTGCGGCGCGCTTTCCCGCAGCTCGTCTCCTTGGACGAACTACAGTCATGGATCAAGCAGAGACCGAGGCTAGGCGAATGGCACCGCGAGTGTCGCGTTGCTCTCAAGCAACTCTGCCGTCCGGGATCGAACTTGTGCGACTCCATCACAACAAAGGCATTCTATAGAGGATTAGTGGAGGGGAGGTGCTTCGACGAACTCGGGCAGAGTCTGGGCGTCGACGAGGAACACCTGACCCGCCTGTTCAGGACAACTTTCGGGCCGGGACCTATGAACAACCACCAAAGATTCCTGGCCTGGCAGTGCTATCGAGAAACATTACCTGTTCGGGATAAGCTCTACAGACACGGTTCCAGACACACTGGACCGACTTGCCCGAGATGCGGTCAGAGCGACGAAACCGTTCTGAACGCACTCGTGCAATGTCCAACCATTTCAGACCTGTGGGCTTATGCCGAACGGCTGCTGTCACATGTGGGACGAATCCGCCTATCGGCCGAGTCTATCTTGACAATTGCTCCGCCCCCTTCCCTCAACCGGGAAGGCAAGGCAGTTTTCATCGTACTGGTGGCCATGGTGAAAGAATGTGTGTGGTGGACCCGAGCGAAAGGATTAGAGACAAACACTTACCTCTCTGGCCAATCGCTCATCAACTTTTTCAAGTACCACTTGAAAAGGAAGGTGAGAATGGAAAGGGAAGTTTTGTCTCGCGAAAGATTAAAAAAAAGATGGGTGAATGTTGCAAAGATGGTGCGTGCTAGTGACGAAACCATTTTGAGCATGATCCTGTAGATCGTAAAAAAAAGAAAGAAGAAAGAGCATTTTGATCTCATGTGGTTATTTCCTCCCTGACTGAGGTTCCCGTGGTCTTTTCTGTAGGCTTTTCTTCCACCGATGAACCCAATCTTGTTTTATCAATGTTTTATCATTATTTCTGTGATACACGATTTCTTTTCTTTTTTTTCCTCCTCCCGATCCCTTTTGATCGCAATCTTACATTTATCTTCTTTTTTTTCCACCCTCGAAAAGAAAAGCTCTGCATTTGTATTTGTCCCCTCTGTATTCAGCCCTGTGTGGCTAATAAAAGAAAGTTATCTATCTATCTATCTATCTATCTATCTATCTATCTATCTATCTATCTATCTATCTATCTATCTATCTATCTATCTATCTATCTATCTGCTTTACCTCTCTGGCAATTCGCTCATCAACTTTTTTAAGTACCACTCGAAAAGGAAGGTGAGAATGGAGAGACAGGTTTTGTCTTGGGAAAGTTTCAAAAAAAGGTGGGTGAATGTAGCAAAGATGGTGCGTGCGAGTGACGAAACCACTTTGAGCATGATCCTGTTAATCGTAAAAGAGAGAGAGCACTTTGCTCTCATGTGTTTATTTCCCCCCCTGCCTGAGGTTACCGTGGTCTTTTCTGTAGATTTTTCTTTCCACGGATGAACCTAATCTTATTTGTTACATTGAAAAAAAAAATTTCTTTCTGTGATACACGATCCCTTTTGATCGCTTTTTTTTTTTACATTTGTTTCCTTTTTTTCTTCCTTTTCCTTTTCCATCTCCGAAAAGGAAAGCTCTACCTTTGTAATTGTCCCCTCTGTGTCCAGCCCTGTGTGGCCAATAAAGAAAGTTGTCTATCTATCTATCTATATCTATCTATCTATCTATCTATCTATCTATCTATCTATCTGTGTGACTACCTGTCTGTCTGTTTGCCTGCCTACCAGTCTGCTTGCCTGTCTGTCTCGCTGTCTGTCTATGTCTGTCTGTCTGTGTGCATGTATGTATGTATGACTATATGTATGTATGCATGTATGTATGAATATTGACGTTCCCACAACGCTGAACCAATATAGGACAGCGTCGTGGAATTTAGCTTCAACGTATAATTTCTTCTCCGTTTTCTATTACTGTTGGTCTTACAAATTTATCTTACCTATCCAACATTAAAGTAAGTAACATTTTGTGAAGATTCTGCAATATTTCCTTATAAAGCCCAGTGTATATTGAAATTGATGAGGATCTTTCATGTCCCAATGGATTTTATCTTTGTATTTGTAAAGAAATTCTTACACAACACGAACTCCATCCATTTTATGTAAAGGTCGTTCATTTGAGTATGGCTTTATGAAGACATTTTGATTTTGCAATAATGGCTTTTCAACTGAAAATGTTCTTATAATGGTAAAGATTCTTATTTTCATGACGGATTGGTTCTGTGACAATCGAGCTAACATGCTAACAAAACCGAACACTCTCCGTCTTTATATTCAATTCCATACAAACCTTTAAAATATAATTACAAATCCTCCTCTATATATGTATAGTTTTATATACCTACAGGGTAATATGTGGAATACTACGATTAAATCGTTGTTCTGATCCGATATTTCACGGTCTGGCTAAGTTTTAACGTGTTATAAGTAGTACTTATTCGCAGCGAATTTACTGCGACGCGATCTCGCAGGACTCTGCTTTCCTTCATAATTTTCTTTTCTTTTATTCTTTAACTTGTTTCAGTCATTTGAGCACTGCTTTAAAAGATGTTTTAGTCAAAGAAATCGACTTCAGGACTGTGTAAGCCCAGTGCTTATTCTATTGGTCTCTTTTGCCGAACCGCTAAGTTACGGGGACTTAAACACGCCCTCATCGGTTGTCAAGCGACGGTGGAGTGACAAGCACAGATAGAAAAACAGACACACTCTTAATATATACACGTATATATATATATATATATATATATATATATATATATATATATATATAATATATATATATATATATATAATATAGTTAATCCAAACAAGAAAACACAGAAAAAAGAGAAAAAAATGAGGAAAAAAACACAGCAACGCAGGACGTGGAACAATTAAAGTATTATTGACGCCCAGGAAAGAAGGGAGGAGGGTTTAAACGTTTCGAGCGGAGCTCTTCGTCGGAAACAAGGAGAAGGAAAGATCCCCAGGAGGGAAGACAGAGGAGAAAATATTTGAGCTGGTAGTGCTCAAGAGATCCATGTTGAAAGAACAGAAGTTGAAGGTGGTCGAAACATGGTTTTACAAGGCAAGAGAGTTCCAAAAAAGGAATGCGTGTGTGTGTGTGTGCAAGATGACAAGTGTGTTTGTGTGTGTGCAAGATGACAAGTGTGTTTGTGCGTGCGTGTGTGTGTGTGTATTTTTGGTGAATAAAGGCAATGACAAAGTCAGCTGTCATAATGACTACTAGCTGTTTGTATCAGCCAGGTCAAAGCCGGGTCAAAAAAACAAAGGGCTTATGTATCATGTGTGTGTGTTGTTTTGTAGTGTGTGTGTGTGTGCATGTGTGTGTCGTGTGTGTATGCGTAGAGTGTGGGTGTGTGGCGGGTAACTGTTAACCTAGTGCGTGTGTGCTTGTACGTGCGTGTGTGTGTGTAGGGATGTATGTTGTGGGTTCATTTGTGTGAGAGTGTATGTATGTACGTGTATGTGTGTGCGTGTATGTGTGCGTTTTGTATGTGTTTGTGTGTATGTGTGCGTGCGCGGATAGGTGTATATTGTGTACGTATATCTGTCGGTGTGTATGTGCGTTTGTGTGTGTTTGTACGTGTGTATGTGTGTGTGAGTGTATAGTTTATATATATGTAAATGTGTGTGTGTGCGTGCGTGTGTACGTGCGTGCGAGTGAATGTATGTATATATATGTGTGCGTGTGTGTACAATGTAGGGGCTTAAATGTGTGTTTATATGTGTGTGTGTGTATGTATGTGTGTATGTGTGTATGTGTGTGTATGTGTATGTATGTATATGTATGCGTGTGTGTATGTATGTATGTGTGTATGTATGCGTGTGTGTATGTATGTATGTGTGTATGTGTGTGTGTGTGTATGTATGTATGTATGTATGTATGTATGTATGTATGTATGTGTGTGTGTATGTATGTGTGTGTGTATGTATGTATGTACGTACGTATGTATGTATGTGTGTATGTATGTATGTACGTATGTGTGCATGTATGTATTTTTGCATGCGTGTATGTGTGTATGTGCGTGTGTGTACATATGTATGTTTATGTATGTGTATACATACATACAACGGGCGTCTTTCAGTTTCCGTCAACCAAATCCACTCACAAGGCTTTGGTCGGCCTCGTAGAATTGAAGCTGTAATTACTGCCAAAGGCGGTCCTAACCAATATTAAAATTAATTTGTTTGAAATTTTAAGGTGTTGCCATTATTTTGTCCAGCCCCTGTACATACACACATACACACACACGCATGTATAAATGCATTTATATAACATATAAACTGATGACACTCCATTCGATCACATGCTCACGTGTAACGAAATATGTTCACTTACGTAAAATAGATTGACTTTTCTCGGTGGAATGTACTTGCGTTTATATATTGCAAATCACGCATGGTCGTTGATTTTGCCCGATATTTTTCTCATTTCTTTATCAGTGTCATATAATATCATTTTTTCCTTTTGTTCATAACATAAAAGATCTCCCACAGGAAAAGGAAAATTGAGAAAAATATGCGCATACTCAAAGCATGCAGACATAGGAAATTTGCACACAGACACATATTTAAACACACATACACACACACACGCATTCAAACACAACTCACACACACACACACACACCACACACACACACACACACACACACACACACAACACACGCACATACACACACACGCACATACACACTCACATTCGCAGAATAAACACCATATTTCCGAATATTATTGACTGGAACTCTACATTTAATTTATCTGCGGCATATATAATGGCATAGTACATTAATCTACTTTTATACGCAAACACGCACACACGTAAGCAAACATCTATTTGTAATGTGATAAGGAAGTGCAACAGCGTTGAATTTATTCCTGTGTTAGAAATGCGGGGAGTCTGGTGTATAAAACTGATAAGGAGGATTGCAAACCCGAATCTGAGATGCTAGAACGTCCAGTCTAATTGCAACGACTGCAATGGTCAGTCAATGCTTCTTAGACTTTTATAGATATTACCGCTTTTCTTTACTACCACTTTCTCAATACCTCCATTATTGCGATTCAAAACAATACCATTTTAATGTACATTCATGCAATATCAGCCCAATATCATTTAATCTAAATTACTAGTTTCATTCGAGTGGCTTCTTATCACATCATCATCTTAATATGATCCAAAGGATTGTTTTGCTATAATGGCAGAACGTATGTAATGTGAATAAAAGATGTGTTTGAATTCAACGCAGACCCTTTGACCCTAGGGTTGTTTTCATCCAATATTTTTCACGCTAATATTAATAACTTTATCTACTCCGAGTTCCATCGTTAAAATTACTTATTTCATGTCTTCTGAAGTTTTTAAATCCTTGAGGGAGATAGATAAACACACCAACAGATAGACACACACACATATACATAGACACATATAGACATACATGCATAAATATGTGTGTGTGCACATGGGTATGTACGCATATATGAACGTTTTTTTGTCTGTATTTCTGCATATAACGCGCATACAAATATAAGGTGGCGCTGCGAGCTGATCTAGGTATATACACACCATTTGTCAACAAGCAAGATATATTCTCCGTGACAAAACGCAATGAGTAGCTTGTTCCCAAGTTCGAACGTGCATCAAGCATATTCGGACTGATAATAACATTGCAATTTCACTTATCACTGCTTAGCTCTCTCCCTCCTTAATTTATATATATATATATATATATATATATTATATATATATATATATATACTATCCATCCATTCAAACATCCATCCATTCATACATGTATGTATGTATGTATGTATGTATGTATGTATGTATAATATATATATATATATATATATATATATATAGTTTTTCTCGTTTGTTTTCTTGTTTATTTTGATTTCTCGTATTGTATTTTCTTTTTATTTCTCGTTTTGTATTTTCTTGTACATGTATTTTTATCTTGTATTTTATTGTGCAGTTTTATTGTTATGTCCTGTTTGTGTTACATTTTTTTCTTGCTTTGTTTTACCCCTCTGCGAGGTAATTTTATTTTAATTCTCTCGCAGGAAGGCCTAGTTTTGACGAGTCGCTGTCTTGCCTTCGAAACACGCTTGAGTCTAACTAGCGACAGCTGATGATTGGGGATTTTTCCTTGTGTAGCATGTCCTGTACTTTGTTTTTCTGTTGTAAAAAAATGTTTTTCCCGTTTTCGTTTCTCGTCCAGTTCCACGTCTCTGATTTTGTGTTGTAAAAAAATGGCTTTTCCGTTTTCGTTTCTCGTTGAGTCTACGTCTAGTTTTGTGTGTCCTGTACTCACGTATATATATTTATATATGCATGTATATATACATGTAGATGTAGGTACGTACATATATGTTTGTATGTATGCATATATTTTATTTATTACACTATATATATATATATATTATGTCATCAAGTATAAAATTTGAAGTAAGGTATGTGGTAAACTTTGGCAGCTGCTCGTTTTGCGCTTTATAAAGTATTTATAAATCATTCTTTGCTATTTTTGTTTAGAAATAGATAAGTCGGAAATTCGTACAGTTTTGAAATATGAGTTCTTTCTTGGAAATGCAGCTTCACAGACAGCTCGGAATATTAATGTAGTATTTTATTCTAATGTTATTACACAGCAGACAGTATCAAATTGGTTTGCAAAATTTCGTTCAGGTAACTTTGACTTCACAAATGAGCAACGCGGTTGACCGGAAATAAAAATGTGGATAATGACGAAGTGAAAGCCGCCGTCGAGTCAGATCCATCTCAAAGTGGCGGTGAATTATTGTTGTTGTTTGGTGTTAGCAAGCAAATAATATTAACTCGCCTACTTCAAATCGGTAAAGGGAAAAAGCTGGATTAGTAGGTTCCACATGAAATCAATGAAACAGCAACTTTTGGAAGTCTGCATTATGCTACTTTCTTGTAACAAAAAAATCATTTTGTAATGATTCATTTTAAAATGTGATGAGAAATGGTCTCAATACAAAAACCGTAAACGTTCAGCACAATGGTTGGACAATGACGAGCCACCAAAACAGAGTCCAAAACACAAAATTCATCAAAAAAGTTGATGTGTGTTTGGTGATATATATATATATATATATATATATATATATATATATATATATATATATATATATATATCACCATATATTTGATACAAACTTTCTGTGACCCTTACATTTCTTTTCTTTCTTATATACCTATCTCACGTGTATACGGAACTTTCCATTCTTCACTATATATATATATATATATATATTCTATATATATATATATATATATATATATGTGTGTGTGTGTGTGTATCTATGCGCGCACACACACGCTCTTTCTCTCTATTTCTCTTCCTCTCTCATACATATATACAAAGATTAAAAACAATATTAAGCAAAAGAGATCTCAACACCCGTTTGCCGAATACTCTATACTGATTTATATTACAATTATATTGCATTATGTGAAGAACCATGTTTTAGAGAAACTAACAGTTAATCATCCAGTTATTAATAACAAACACATATGTATAGAGGTGAAAGAACGTGGCTTAGTGGTTGGGGTATTCGGCTAACGATCGTAAGGTTGTGAGTTCGATACACATCGGCGTGTTGTTTCCTTGAGCAAGACACTTTATTTCACGCTGCTTCAGTCCACTTAGCCGGTAAAAATGAGTTGTACCTGTATTTCAAAGGGCCAGCCTTGTCACATTCTGTGTCTCACTGAATCTCCATGAGAACTACGTTAATAGTAGGTGTGCTTGTGGAGTGCTCAGCTACTTTCACGTTGATTTTACGAGCTTGGCTGTTCTGTTGATCGGATCAGCTGGAACCCTCGTCGTCGTAAGACACGGAGTGGTAGTTTATATGCATGAGAACATGCATGTATGCATATATACATATATGCAGGTATTTATATATAACAGCTTAGATATCCATTATCTCTGTCGTGGTTTCAGGCGCAGAAGTTTCATTAGTAATGGAGTATAGTCGACTAAATTGGCTCAGATCTTGAATGTTGCTTTTTTATAGACTACAGAAGGATAAAAAAAAAAGTAAAGTCGACCGGATTGGAACTCAGAATAACTACAATTAATTTTACCTCTATCAGTTCTGATGCACATGTGCCAACATCTAAGCTAGTACTATATCAATTCTGTTAGCGAAATTGGTTTTAATGTCAGATTAAAGGCGATGAGATATTTACTGAATGCTCCGAGCTCAAATAACGATGGAATTGATGTTGCTCTTCATTTCTCTGCTACAAATAATATATATATTTACAAAGTATTAAGGCTTCTTTAATTGAATATACTTTGCCCAAGTTTCAGAGACTATGATAAGGTCATAGTAACGAAACATTCTGATTTTGTTAACTATGAATAAATGAATATCAAATATTCTGTATTTAATCACAAGGTGACCTTTTATTTAGATTGTAGATTTTGTGTGGGTCTCGGTGCGTGCGTTTGAATGTGTGCATTAAAGAGAGAGAGAGGAGAGAGAGAGAGAGAGAGAGAGAGAAAGAGAGAGAGAGAAAGAGAAATACTGAGTTTAGTGATATAATTATTCATGAACATACATATATGATGTATTTTAAAAATATTTTTATATACACTTGTACAATTTGTTTTACATACGCGCACACGCAAACACACACGCACGCAAACATACATACACGCAAACACACACACACAAATACGCACATGCAAACACACACACACGTAAACACATACACACGCGTGTATATACATATACATATATATGTAAAATTGCAATGTAAAATATATGTGGTGTGCACAAAAGATAAAATAAAATAATGTCTTACAGAGAAGTGAAGTAGAGTAAAATATGTATATTTGGATCCATTTTGTTTGGTTGCCACTTTTTAATTTCTTCAGTTTTGTTCCAATTTATTTCACATTCGGTGTATTGATGTAGCTTGTATGGTAATTAGTGACAGAAAATTCCTATTCGCCACAGATTAATGAATAAAGAGTTAATAGCTTTTAAAATTTGCAAATTTTTGGTAATTTTAGCCAATCGTAAACCACAGACAGATAGGTGCCTGTCTCCATAGTAACAAGCCAAGCATTGTAAGTCTCCTGTATTACAAAAAAAAACGTGTGTTTACGAACTGATATGTTACCACGCGTATAGTTGACAACACGTGCAGTCACGCACAAAATGGCAGCTTCCAAATCTTGTTTTCTGACTGGATAAAAATGATTAAACTTCAAACTTCTGTAGTTTCTATTTTTTAAAACTTTTCCTCAGATTCAGCGTGGAAAATTACACCAATCCTCCAAATTTGAAAGGTTTCACATAATTTAAAAATTCAAAATGTGCAACGGAACAGAAAAGATCCGCGTATTTATTATATCGTAAGAAATTTTAAGAGATACTTTGTGGAGAATTAGTAAGGTTTACATGTTTGCATTAATATGCATGTTACGACTATACGAGGGTGGGCTGAAAGTTCATAGATCAACTATGAAGGAGTAATACCAGAGCTGTGAAATCTTGTATGCATTTATTTCTAAGCTTTTTATTAACAACTGCATTGTTTCTTTGCAGGTAAAATGACATCTGATTGTTCAAAGAACACTTCAGAAGTAACTGGTAGCCACTTCTCTTGAAAATGGTCAAAATTTGACATTGTGGTGTTGTCAAGTACCCGCAGAAAAAGGGTTTAGCCCCCAAGGAAATTCATGCTGACATGGTTACTATATTAGGGGATAACGATCCAGCTTTATCAATAGTGGAAAAGTGGGCAGCTGAATTTAGGAGGGAAACTGATTGACTATAAATCAAATAGCCAATGCTATTAGCATATTTTGTGAGGGAGTGGAGAAAATTCTGCATAATGAACTTGGCATAAGGAAAGTTTCTGCTGGGTGTGTGCCACGTCTTCTGACAATTGACCAAAAGCGCATCAGACTGATCACAACACGACAAAATCTGAAATTGTTTAAGGCAGATCCAGCTGGTTTACTTGAACATTTACTAATCCATGATGAGTGTCGGCTTCATCACTTTTGAGTTAGATACAAAGACACAATATATACAGTGAAAACATCACCCCTCAGCTGCTCTAAAGAAGGCCAAGATTGTTTCATCTGTTGGGCAGTTGATGTCCTTATTTTTTGGGGATATAAAAGCCATTGTGTTTATTGGCTATCTTCAAAAGGGTCACGCCATCAATGGAGAGTACTTTACCAACTTGCTGAAGCAGTTACGAAAGGCTCTCAAGACCAAACACCAAAGAAAACTGATGAAAGGGGTCTTGTTTCATCAGGACAATGCCCCAGCGCACAAGACCTTGGTCTCAATGGATGCTATGCGTGAATGTGGCTTTGAACTGGTTGATCAGCCTCCCTATTCTCCAGATTTGGCCCTATCTGGCTTTCATCTGTTCCCCAACATGGAAAAAAAAACACTTGCCTGTGAAGCAGTATCGCAGTGAGGATGACGTCATATCCGCTGTTGATAACTTTCTTGGGTCAACAGGATGAAACCCTTTTCACCAATGGGATCGAAGCATAGCAATACCGATCGGAGAATGGAAGAAGTATGTGAAGCGCAAAGAGGACTTTGTTGAAAAATAAACCTCATTTGGTCATATTCTATGAGAGTACCTTGGTCAACCTATTCACTTTTCAGTCGACCGGCATACATTACAGTTGTATATTCACGACTGGATTTGAATCGTAGTTGTAACCGTGATTTTCTGATAATCTAATGAGATAGCTTTCTCTATTTATATTGATTTGTGAATGTACAGTTGTATTGCGCAATGCGTAGCATGCACTTTAAAGCAAAAGTCTAAGCATAATTTATTCTGTACTAAAATTATTACGACATGAAGAAGGTAGCGAAACGGCCCTAATCGTAAGGATGTGAAGTAGTTAAATAAATATATTCATCTCCCATACATCCTGAATTGTTATGACTTATACGTACATAGATATAATATCTATTCAGATATATATATATGTGTATATATATATGTATATATAAAGTTAATCCAAACAAGAAAACAAAAAGACAACAACGCAAGGATGTGGAACAAATAAAGTATTATTGGACGCTCAGGAAAGAAGGGAAGAAGGAGGGTTTGACGTTTCGAGCGGAGCTCTTCGTCGGAAACATAGGAGAAAGAACGATCCCGAGACGGGAGGATAGAGGAAAAAAGATTGCAGGTAGTATTCACGAGGTCACATACTAAAAAGACGGAAGTGGTAAAAATGGAGGAAAATGTTTTTAAAAACAAGAGAGCTGAATCAAAGAAGGAATGGTAAAAAAGGTGTGCGAGATGACAAGGGTGTGTGTGTGAGTGTGTGCGTGTGTGTGTATGTGTGTGTATGGTGGACAATGGCTAGTAGCAGGCAGTAGTAAAATTAAGGAGTGATGTGGGGGTACCCTAGCAAGTCAGAAAGGCAGGTCAGAAACAGGGAGGTATGTGTGTGTGCGTGTATATGTATCGTGTGTGTGTTTTGTTGTAGTATGTGTGTGTGTACGTGTGCGTTTTTTGTGTGTATGGCGAGTAACTGTGCTTAACTTAGTGTATGTGTGCGTGTGTGCTTGTACGTGCGTGTGTGTGTATATATACGTATGTATAATTGTGTGCGTGTATGTATGTGTGTGCGTGTATGTATGGTTGTATGCCGTATGGGACGTATGTGTGGGTTCATTTGTGTGTGTGTGCGTGTGCATGTGTATGTATGTGCGTGTAGTTGTGTGTGCGTGTATGTGTGCGTTTGTATGTGTGTGTGTAAGCGTAAATGGATGTATATGCGTGTATCCGTGGGGTTGGGAGTTTCTTCTTTGCGCGTGTGCGTGCGTATGTGTGCGCATGTATATGTGTGTCTGTGCTTATATGTGTGTACATAAGTGTATGTGTGCGTGCGCGTGGAGGTATATGTTGTGTGTATGTTTATGTGTCGGTGTGTATGTGAATTAGTGTGTGTTTGTACGTGTGTATGTGCGTGTGCGTGTATTATATATGTATGTAAATGTGTGTGTGTACGTGCGTGGGAGTGAATGTATGTATGTATGTGCGTGTGTGTACAAATGTAAGGGTTTATATGTGTGTTTATATGTTTATATGTGTGTATATATATGCATGCAAGGACACACTTCGCAACTGAAAGATTGATGGAAAAGACTCTTGCGGTACGGGCGCATGTGAATCTACAGGCACGCACGCACAAGCCCAGACGTACGCCCGAAATAAAGCCAGACCCCACAGGCATGCGTGCATGCATGTATGTATGTGTGCGTGCGCGTGCGCATGCATGTGTGTGCGCGTGCATGCGAGTGTGTATGTAGGTATGTGTGTGTGTATGTATGTATGAGTGTATGTAAGTATGTGTGTGTATATGTGGATGTGTATGTGTGTATGTGTGTGCGTGTATGTATGTGTGTATGTATGTATGTGTGTGTGTATGTGTGTATGTGTGTATGTATGTATGTGTGTATGTGTGTAAGTGTGTGTATGTATGTATGTATGTATGTATGTATGTGTGTGTGTATGTATGTATGTGTGCATGCGTGTATGTGTGTGTATGTATGTATGTGTGCATGCGTGTATGTGTGTATGTGTGTGTGTATGTATGTATGTATGTATGCATGCATGTGCGTATGTATGTGTGTGTGTATGCATGTGTGTATGTATATGTGTATGTGCGTATATGTGCGTGTGTATGTATGTGTGTGTGTATGTATGTGTGTGTGTGTATGTATGTGTGTATGCGTGTGTGTATATATGTATGTGTGTATGTATGTGTGTATGTACGTATGTGTGTGTGTATGTGTATGTTTGTGTGTGTGTGTATGTATGTATGAATGAAAGTATGAATGTATGTATGTGTGTGTACGTTTGTGTGTGTGTGTGTGAATGTATGCGTGTGTGCGTGGGGTTTCCTATATATATATATACATATATAGATGTATATGTATATATATGTATATATATATATGTATATATGTATATATATATATATATATGTATATATATATATATATTATATATATATATATATAATATATATATATATATATATAATATATATATATATATACAGATACTTATATATATATCGACCTTTGTATCGTCTATCTGTCCGGTTTTATTGTCCCCTATTGCGTTTGTGTTCCATTTTTTTATATTTATATATACATATAGCGGCGTACGTACACCTTTGCTCACCTTATAGTAATTATGTATCTAAATTTTGTACGATTCTTTTACTCAGTCTTTTAGTCCCCCTCATACTTTCTTCCTCTTTTCTTTTTGTCACTCCCCCTCTCTCACATTTCTTGCCCCTCTCTTTAACTCCCACTTTTCCTCCTTGTTTATTTCCCCTGTACTTTTCCCTTTGTCTCTTTGATTTTTTCTTATCCTCTTTCCTCGTGAACGGTGTTCGGCCAACCATCATCTTTGTTGGCCTTACGGCTGACTCCAGCACCTCTTATGTCCATCTCCTTTGTTTCTGCCTTTAGGCTTTCACTTTATACACGCCATCTCAATTTGATTCGCCCTCAGTCGAAAGACACCTGTTGTTATATTCTTGTTGTTTTTATTTGTAAATGTGCACCATGTTCTCCATTTTTTGTCTTCGTTATCATACACATTCGCAAGCTTTTTTTACAAAAAAATTCTTTTTTTAGAATTTTTATAGGGAACCAGATCGAACAGTCTCAAGTGTAACTGCCCGAAACTGTAAGCACATCTGGAAACTTGACTGACGAAAGAAGGCCACGAATGACCCGTTCTTTTTTTCTGTCCCTCTAATTGTTGTTTTTCCAGTCGGCATTTGTATTGTCTATCTGTCCGGTTGTTTTATTGTCCTCTATTGCATTTTTGTTCCATGATATATATATATATATACACAAACACACGCACACACACACATACACACACGCACACACACACACGCACACACACACACGCACACACACACACACACGCACACACGCACACACACACACATATATATATATACAAGGAAAATGGACAAGACCAATGCAGGGGCGAGTATCTCGGGTCTAAAAACGGAGAAGTAGAAGTAATTAATGCTTTACAGCTGTTTCTGGGATATCCCAGGTGATGAGTCAACATCTCCATACACTGGGTTTCTGTCACCAGAGATAAAGTGTGTATGCAGTAAAGAACCTGACAGAGAATTCACAGTAAGTAAAAGAATAAAACAGTAGACAGAAGAAGAAAGAGACAGGGCGACAATGAGAAGATTGCTGCGTGGCGTTGTATTAAATAACAAATTTAAAAAAGTTAAACAGAAGAACGACAAAGGAATGAATGGAAAAACGACACACAAAATATCGAAATGCTACTTCCGCTTTCGTTATCGCCCTCAAAAAATCATTACAAAAATCATTTTTCACTTTACCGCTGATTTGTCATTCACGCTTCTTCCGGTCTTTAGCCTTCTTTCTTCTTTATTTTCAACACCGGCATCGTTTTCGTTTTTCTCCTTTCGTTCTATATTTTCATTTCTCCATTTTCTGTTTCCAGTATTACAGGGTATTTTCACTCCATTACTTATACTCACGTCTTGCTTTGCCTCACAGCCCCATGACATTTATTTTGTTTGTATATTTACATTTATATTCTCACCCACTACCTGTGTGGTTTTTTTCCCTCGTCGCTTTCATAAGCGTCACCTCATTTTTCCTATCAGATTTTCTCTGTTGACGCCACCAAAAGTAAAGACTATTATCGTTAAAGGCGTGAAATTGTAAGGATTGTTTTTGGACGACAACTGTCCATACCTTCTGTGTGATTTTTCCATTTCTTCCTTTGTTCCTTTTTTGTGTTTCTGCTTAGTTTTTGAAACACGTGTGTATACATATATATATATGTATATATATATATATATATATATATATATATATATATATATATATATATATATATATATATATATAATAAATTACAATGATTGACTCCAACGCCCAATGCACTTCACTGTTGCGCACGAGGTAAACTTCTGCCCATACATTGATTAAAATTGTTCCGTTTTTCCGTTCTTTATAACCACACATATTCTCTCTCTTTCTTTGTCACACACATGCACACACATACACACCTGCACGCGCACAAACACACACTCACACTCACACATATGCACACAGACACACATATGCACACAGACACATACATATAGAATAGAAATTATTAGCATAATTTCCTTTTCCTTCATCGTTCCCTCGTTATAAATTTGATCTCGAATTTCTATCTGTCTTTCTATTGCAGTAGTGAAATATCATCTACGGCAAATTGTCTTTGTAATTGTCTGTTGAGGTAAATTCAACAATTATTTCCAATTCAATATATTAGATATAACTTCAACTTCCTACTCCAGTATCAAAGTGAAACATTTATTAACTCAAGTATTCAAACATTCAATTGTATATACATATCAACTCACACACATTCATACGCAGATACATAATTGCACATTTACATATTTCCTAAATCATACATACACATCCAACCTTCAGGCATACTTATTGACACACACGCACGCATATATGTATGAATATATGTATATATACATACATACATATATATATATATATATATACATATATATGTATATAACTATATATATATATACATATATATATATATACATACATATGTATATATATATATATTATATATATATATATATATACATATATATATATATATATATATATATATACATATGTTCATGCATACATACATATGTGTGTGTACGTGTATATGAATTGGGATGCATATACATTCACACATTACATACAAATTTCCGTTAATGGCTAAGCATATATGCAAGGATGTACATCTAGCGTATATATATCTGCATTCACACATACATACACATATATGCATCTAAATACGTAGAGACTTAGAGTAGTTAATGGCATTTGGACAACAAACTTAGAGATAATTACTGCAAATACTATATATAAAAGGTACTTGAATCATTGAGATTAGCTTCGAGAGAACGTAAACGAAAGCCTACCGGCAATTGCAATCCACTCTAAATTCTTTCTAGTTTTCCCCATCCTGGCTGCGTTGAGTATATGAACATTTGATCTTAGTATAGCAAATCAACGAAGCACTGCCACAATATCTTATCTTGCACTTATCCCATAATACTTATGCCGGTGCAGAAAACGAATATTTTCCAATTGGCAACTGCCTTCATCAACTAGTTCCATCCTCTACTGATATATAAGTTAAACATATCTGACCGTCTCTATCTAACTCTGGTATCTAATTTTACACGGTAGGCAGTAAAGAAGCATTGCTGTTGCTAATGTCTGTTTACTATTTGTGAGTATGGTCAAATTGTTAAGAAGATGGTCTCGTAGTCATGAGGTATCGGGTTCGATACCACTACATGACTTTTTGTAGAATTGTCATTAACCATTGCTTCAATCGCCACTATATCGACAGAAACTGTGACGAAGGCTGTTGGATGGATCGAACCTTCGTACCTGTAATTCAAAAGTACAGCCGTATCATATATTCAATCATTCAGATTCTGTCTCAGAATTACCTTAAGAATATAGGTATCTTCGGAATACTCAGCCACTTACACTCTTGTTCAATGAGCAGGTAATTCAATTGACCGAATAGCTGAATCATCATTGTTGAAACCGGTGAAGATTCATTTATACGCTGTCTGTTGTTCCATTGCTTCTACTGCTCCAACCCGGTAAACTGTTTTGCTTCTCTGAGATAGTGCGTGAATGTGTGTGTGTGTGTGTGTATGTGTGTGCGTGCGAGTGTGTGCATGCGCGTCTATGTTTAAAAACAACTGAAAGAATACTCAATAAATGTAGTAAAGTTTATTTATTCGACTAGATCAACAATCCTATTTGGATTAGAATATACATATTAGGCAAAACACAGATTGAAATTAAGACCTATCTCCAGCATCCTATCGCCTCTCAAAACGATGCGGTGAAACTTCAGAGTCATAGTTATGTGTCTTATAACAAAATATTTGCATTTCACTATTCTATTATGACTTTCTCACTTGTATTCACATACTTTAAGCCCGTGTAGCCAGCCAAACAAATAACTTAACGTTTTCTTATTAGAAGCAGATAATGTTCCAAATCCAGAAAGCTGACTGGAAGTCCCGACGTTTTATAAAAATAATCATGCAATATTTCCAATGCGGTTTTTTATACTTCTATTTTCAAAATTAAGATAAAGTTCAGTTTTAATCTAAAATATACTCTCCTTCGTTTTTTTTTTTACAATGCTCTTCCATCTATCTCGTAGACTTGCAAAGCCCCTCTGCCAAAATTCACTTGTCTGTGACGAAAAATACTCCTTCAATATTGTTCTGGCTTAGTCTACAAAATGCAAATCTTTTCCGTCCAAATGATTTTGAAAACTGCGGAATAAATGATAATCAGATGGGGAAATGTCCGGCGAATATGGTGGGTGGGGCATCGTTATCCATTCAAACTGCTCAAGCCTTTGGAATGTCATCCTCGCTGATTTAAGCCGCTCAAGCTGCTCGAAGTAGTTCTCCTTTGTTATCGCTTGGTTTGGGTTTAAAAGTGAAATAAATCTTTTATATCTCACCAATCAGATAACAACACCATACGTGGGTGAAAACCTTCTTTAGCTTGTAGTGCCGGTATTTCTCCTTTCTCCATCCATTTATTCGGCACTTGACATTTTATGGAGAACCCATTTCTTGTCACCAGTCACTATCTGGTCAAAAAAAGTTCTTTCGTGAAATGTGAGAGCAAAGAAGAGCACACATTCACTCTCTGCGTGCGATTAGACTCGAAAAGTTTCTGAGGAACCCATTGCCCCAATTTGCTAACTTCCGATGATACGCAGGTGTCAATAAATGGTTGAATGACCAAGCTTCTCTGCTAGTTTCTCAACACTTGCGCTGGGATTTTGTTCCAAAAGGGTTTGCAGGACGTCCTCGTCGAGCTCTACAGATCTTCCAGGACGAGGCTCATCTTCTAGGCTGTAGTTTCCAGTTCGGAATTTCTGGAACCACCGCCAACACCGGCTTATGCTTATTGTCCGATTTAAGGCGGTGAGCTAGCAGAATCGCTAGCATGCCAGGCGAAATGCTTAGCGGTATTTCGTTCGATTTCCATATACAGCATTAATATTCTTCACACTTTCCGTTGCGTTGTTGCCTTTATTGAACTCATACAGCAAAATATGCCGAATATGCTCTTTTGCCATTTCCATTATAACTTTTAAAATCACTGTTAAAATCAAACTGCACTCTTCAAAATTTGCACTAAGAATAAGTACAAAGTAAAATTAGTACCTGCTTTTATTGCAAGTTCATGCATGTAGTTTATCCCGCTCCCTCCAATTTTTAGTTCATGCAATTGAAAAAAACTACATTATTTGTGGGATGACCCAATAATATATATCATAAAAATATGAAACCGATATGTGTATACCATTAAATAAAATCAAAACTAATGGTGTGGACGTTATGTTTTACCTTTCTTTTTATATTGTTTCTCAAGAACTGATTGTAGCCTTAGATTTCTGTATTTTCATTTGTTTAGATCACTGTACATTTTTTTAGATCACTGTACATTTTTCATTCCTTGTCCTTTTAATTCTTTCATTTTCTTTCTGTTTCCTATTTCTGTTTTTACTTTTTCAGAAGTTTGTATGGATGTAAGTGCAGCAAAGTTCATGTAGAATGTATTTAGTTACACACGCACATATATATACCAGCAGAAAGACCTCCCGGAGGGCGGTTTTCTGATAGTTTCTTGATAATATTTTCACGTTTGATTCCCATTTCTAATAATTTTTATATTTTACGTCTAATTATCTTTGTATAATAGTGTTCACTTGCTTAATAAATATTGCTTTCATTATTTTATCACAGTCATAATCTCTCTTTTTTAAACAAACATCACGGGAGAAGTAGTTTGTTAAGTTTTACCTTCCCCTCAAAGCAACATAGAGATTTCAGTTCAGCAGTCCATCTCTAAGCTTTGCAGTGTGTGTGAGACAGAGAGAGAACATTGCAAACAATGAATGAAATAAACATGAAATGAAAAAAATCGTATAAACAAAAGATGTATACGCCCCCGACTTTGTTGCCTCATAATATCCAGAAAAATAGGTACTTTTCAACAAAATTTTCTATAAAACCGCTTAGATGTTTTAGCTTCAGAGTATATAGGGATTTATGGGAAAGAAGGTTTGCGAGGGGGTGGAAGAGGAGTTTCAGAAAATTCATACAATCTGACTTTTTTCCTTCATAACTTTCAGGAAGATGGGTATCTTTTAATGAAAATTTATACAAGTCCCTTTCAAACAGAATCGATTACAATTATAAAGAAATTTGTGGGAAAAATCCTTTCGGAGATTTTCCTCATTTTTATAAAATTTCAAATGATGAGGTTAGGGGGAGGGGATCTTTTATGAAAAGTTTTGAAAATGGGGACAAAATGACAATCCTCGATGCAACAGTGACAGATTGTTAGAATTGGCAGGGGAAGGAGATCGAAATGATCGTCTAAACTTCCCCTGTCGATTTAGAAAATTTAATAGAAGTCATTGAGGTGGAGGAAACCAAGCTTCCTCTGACGATAGAGGGGAGGAAGCATCGGTGTTTTAGATGTGGCCAGTTAGGTCACATCAGGTCCGCGTGCAAACCTCCCATCAAGGAAGCACCGAATCGCCCACCAACAGAGGAATCACCTGAAGCATCACCAACATCACCGGACTCAACACCAGGACCAGCGGAAGAAACGGAGGAGGAAGTGTCTGAAGGTGCGGAGTAGAGTGAATGGCTGCAGCAGCGAAGGAAGAAGACACGGAAAAGAGAAGCGATAGAGAGTCCCTCGAGCCCAAAGTCGAGAAAACAAATGCAAAGCGGAATAATAACAACACATAATTCACCAACAGGGATTAATTTTAATCATTTACGATGTTGGGTAGCGGTGAACGCTAGAAATGAATGATTAACCACAAAAATCAAAAATATTTCAACAGTGGAATTTAAAAAAGATCTGGACGCGCCAAAAAATATAGAAATTTTAATAATTGATATGAAGAATTTAAACATGTTGCGAAGCGAGTTCCCACATGATATAGGCCCTCCAAGAAAAGATTTTTCACCACAAATATTTGAGGGCTTTGTCAAAGACATTCCCTAAGCTCCGGTATTGAGGATTAAGATGGGGAATTTTATTCCCATCAAATTAAGTTATGCCTTTTTCTTTTATGGTTTCTTTTAACGTTGGATGCATAAATGTTCGCAGCCTGAAGTTGATCTGGAAGCAGGGATGTTTTCTGGACAACCTCAAGTCGCAAAATTTGGATGTAATAGTAGCCACAAAGACCAGACTGAGTAGTTTGCAAGACTTTGCCCCTCTCCTACAAGAAAATTATTTCTCCATTCCCACCTGGAGGATAGGCGGGTGTTGCAGTTCTGCTCAGGAAAAATCTGGAGCTCGAGACTAGAATAATAGGGCAGGTTGGTCGTCCTTCATGTGACGCCGAGCAGTGGTAAGACCTTCAATGTGGTAGCGTTCTGTGCACCCCACGGTATTGGACAGTCTTAGTATTTTAGAGGCCTAGAGAAATTTCTAGGTACGTCACACACTTTAGTTCTGTTTGGTGACTTTAACACTATCTGCAATGCACGAGTAGATAGTGGTGACTCCAACTCGGATAGGTAGGGAAACCCGCATTTTAAAGATCTGCTCAGTCATTTTCAGCTGGCAGATCGGTATAGACAAGAATTCCCGGACGTTCCATTGAGGACATGGTCTAATAACGACTGGTCTTCTAGTTCTTATATAGGTAAGATTATAATTAGGAATAAAGATGAGAATTTAGTTAGTTGTCCACTTTTTTCCATCACGTCAGCTACGGTGATCACAAATTTGTTACCTGTAAGCTTGACATAGAGAGGTTACGTAGACAGGGTTCCGGTTACTAGAAGCTCAGCAAGTCCCGGTTGGCTTGTGAGGAGTACAGGAGCCGGATTAGACTGAAGGCATTGACCGGTTCCATTATTGATAACAAATGGTGGTATGCCCTCAAAACAGCCATAAAATTTGAGTCTATTCGATATAGCATAGAGTTAGCTAATAAGAAAGCTAGAATTAAAAGGGCTCTAGTTAAGGCGGCTGTAGATGAAGCGCTGAGGTCAGGTTGTGCATCTCATGTTTTAGTAGCGAGATTTGTTACCTGTAAGCTTGACATAGATAGGTTACGTAGACAGGGTCCCGGTTACTGAAACAACACCTTAAAGCTTAACAGGGGGGGGGTGCACAGTCAGGACAAAGCAACGTGCAATGGGACAAGAGGGAATCAAAGCTGCTGGATGGGCCCGTGTATTAGAGGCCCAATAGGGCAACGATGTCACAATAAGGTCTTTGACGGACTCACAAGGTAACTTGGTAAACAAACTCGAGCATATATGTAAGGTCTTTCAAGAGCAGTTCGCCCATCTCTTCAGGAGGGCTAACAGAGAGGGTTAACAGGATTTCTGGCAAGGGTGGGGCTTTGGTCCATTTAGACCAATCTAAGGCTTTCGATAGGGTTGACCATCGGTATCTGGTGTCAGTCCTCACAGTGGTCGGATTGGGCCCGACCTTTCTCAGTTGGATCATTGCTCTTTATAGCAACATCAGTTCGATCGTTCGGGTGAACGGTTTCTTCTCGAAGCCGTTCTCAATCAAGAGCTCGGTTCCCCTCTTCCCGCTTCTGTATGTGTTGGCTCTTGAGCCTTTGTTGCAGAAATTGGAGGCAATAAAGGGCGTCCAGGTTGCGAAAAATCTATTTCGGAGTATGCGACGACGTCACCATCATCGTTTCCGAGGCGGACCACGTACAGAGGGCCGGTGCGTCCATTAAGGATAACAAGGCGGTGGCAGGAGCAAAAATTAACCGGGAGAAATCGGTTGGCTTGAAAACTCGGCACATGGAGGGGGAAATCGATGCCACCCAACAACGTCGTCGGATGCTGGACGATGGGACCGATTAAAATGGCAAGGTTTCAGTGGTGAACCGGGGCTTGCGGGGTCGAAACTGACCCCGGCTCCCACTCCATTGTGTCGTCCCTTTGTTGTGTAATTCATTCGTTTATTTGTAAATTTTTATTGTTATATTGTCCTCTTTATGTTTTTATCATCCCATGACTCTCAGTTTATTCGCATTGTCCCCTTCTGTGTTAGCCTCAGCTAGGCAATAAAGAATTTAAACTGTGAACACGGTGCAAGTTTCGAGTACTTGTTGGTAACTTCTTGTTTTTTCTCTCCTCGTCCTCTAATAGTAATTACCCAAATTTCTAGGCTCTTCTCACAGCTAACCCGCGCTCAAAAATTATACGGGTATAATTTTCATTCAATACATAATGTTTTTACATTACGTATATATTAATAGCGAATTAAAACTTAAAAGAGAAAGTGAGAGACTTTGCAAATGAGAATGGAATACTCCGCAGTGAATGCAAATGATATTTAAATTTGTGATGAGTTGGACGCAGTGAATATTTAAATTTGCGCGAAATTGGAGTTAAAAAACTTCAGTAAACTTGAGAAATCGAAATTATAGGAAATTTCTTGGAACATGAATTTATAAAAATATTTCCAGATGGTCAACCCTTTAATAATTGCTTTCTTTATTATAGTGTATATATATATATATATATATATATATATATATATATATATATCAACAATCAAGGAACGGCCATAATAGGCCATTCACCCACTAGAAATAACAGCCAAAGCTTCAACCGCAAATAAAAGTCAATTCCGTAAACAGGAGAAAATTTAAAAAACATTTACCCTGTAATTTCTTATACGATGCACCGTTTCGTCTGCTGTTTAATGGTAAACTAACCTGATTAAATTAAATCAAGCCAATCTTCCATAGGCCCTCAGATTCTCAGTAAGAAATAGCCACAAGTCGGAACAGATATTTTCACGAGGCATCTCCGACCCTGCCAAGGTGATATCTGACCTAAAATTTTCAATCATCGCACTCGCGCCAAATTTATCGGCAGCAAATAAATATAAGCCGTCGATTCCATTACGGAATTAACCAGAAAATTCATAATTAATCAATATAGGGTGGCAAAAAAAAAAATTTTGTAGAATTTTTTTTTTTTTTTGCCACCAGCGGCCTAGTGGGAAAAAATTAAATAGTCATAGACCATTTTTAAGTTCAACATCAACAATCAAGGAACGGCCATAATAGGCCATTCACCCACTAGAAATAACAGCCAAAGCTTCAACCGCAATAAAAGTCAATTCCGTAAACAGGAGAAAATTTAAAAAACATTTACCCTGTAATTTCTTATACGATGCACCGTTTCGTCTGCTGTTTAATGGTAAACTAACCTGATTAAATTAAATCAAGCCAATCTTCCATAGGCCTTCAGATTCTTCAGTAAGAAATAGCCACAAGTCGGAACAGATATTTTCACGAGGCATCTCCGACCCTGCCAAGGTGATATCTGACCTAAAATTTTCAAATCATCGCACTCGCGCCAAATTT
This sequence comes from Octopus sinensis, assembly GCF_006345805.1. NCBI lineage: Eukaryota > Metazoa > Mollusca > Cephalopoda > Octopoda > Octopodidae > Octopus > Octopus sinensis. Next base: position 120,607,044 of record NC_043001.1, on the reverse strand, counting down.
ATCGGCAGCAAATAAATATAAGCCGTCGATTCCATTACGGAATTAACCAGAAAATTCATAATTAATCAATATAGGGTGCCAAAAAAAAAAATTTTGTAGAATTTTTTTTTTTTGCCACCTGCGGCCTAGTGGGAAAAATTAAATAGTCATAGACCATTTTTAAGTTCAACATCAACAATCAAGGAACGGCCATAATAGGCCATTCACCCACTAGAAATAACAGCCAAAGCTTCAACCGCAAATAAAAGTCAATTCCGTAAACAGGAGAAAATTAAAAAACATTTACCCTGTAATTTCTTATACGATGCACCGTTTCGTCTGCTGTTTAATGGTAAACTAACCTGATTAAATTAAATCAAGCCAATCTTCCATAGGCCCTCAGATTCTTCAGTAAGAAATAGCCACAAGTCGGAACAGATATTTTCACGAGGCATCTCCGACCCTGCCAAGGTGATATCTGACCTAAAATTTTCAAATCATCGCACTCGCGCCAAATTTATCGGCAGCAAATAAATATAAGCCGTCGATTCCATTACGGAATTAACCAGAAAATTCATAATTAATCAATATTTAATTTAATTTAAATTTGATTTAATTTAATCAGGTTAGTTTACCATTAAACAGCAGACGAACCGGTGCATCGTATAAGAAATTACAGGGTAAATGTTTTTTTAAATTTTCTCCTGTTTACGGAATTGACTTTTATTTGCGGTTGAAGCTTTGGCTGTTATTTCTAGTGGGTGAATGGCCTATTATGGCCGTTCCTTGATTGTTGATGTTGAACTTAAAAATGGTCTATGACTATTTAATTTTTTCCCACTAGGCCGCTGGTGGCAAAAAAAAAAATTCTACAAAATTTTTTTTTTGCCACCCTATATTGATTAATTATGAATTTTCTGGTTAATTCCGTAATGGAATCGACGGCTTATATTTATTTGCTGCCGATAAATTTGGCGCGAGTGCGATGATTTGAAAATTTTAGGTCAGATATCACCTTGGCAGGGTCGGAGATGCCTCGTGAAAAATCTGTTCCGACTTGTGGCTATTTCTTACTGAAGAATCTGAAGGCCTATGGAAGATTGGCTTGATTTAATTTAATCAGGTTAGTTTACCATTAAACAGCAGACGAAACGGTGCATCGTATAAGAAATTACAGGGTAAATGTTTTTTAAATTTTCTCCTGTTTACGGAATTGACTTTTATTTGCGGTTGAAGCTTTGGCTGTTATTTCTAGTGGGTGAATGGCCTATTATGGCCGTTCCTTGATTGTTGATGTTGAACTTAGAAATGGTCTATGACTATTTAATTTTTTCCCACTAGGCCGCTGGTGGCAAAAAAAAAATTCTACAAAATTTTTTTTTTTGGCACCCTATATTGATTAATTATGAATTTTCTGGTTAATTCCGTAATGGAATCGACGGCTTATATTTATTTGCTGCCGATAAATTTGGCGCGAGTGCGATGATTTGAAAATTTTAGGTCAGATATCACCTTGGCAGGGTCGGAGATGCCTCGTGAAAATATCTGTTCCGACTTGTGGCTATTTCTCTTACTGAAGAATCTGAGGGCCTATGGAAGATTGGCTTGATTTAATTTAATCAGGTTAGTTTACCATTAAACAGCAGACGAAACGGTGCATCGTATAAGAAATTACAGGGTAAATGTTTTTTAAATTTTCTCCTGTTTACGGAATTGACTTTTATTTGCGGTTGAAGCTTTGGCTGTTATTTCTAGTGGGTGAATGGCCTATTATGGCCGTTCCTTGATTGTTGATGTTGAACTTAAAAATGGTCTATGACTATTTAATTTTTTCCCACTAGGCCGCTGGTGGCAAAAAAAAAAAAAATTCTACAAAATTTTTTTTTTTGCCACCCTATATTGATTAATTATGAATTTTCTGGTTAATTCCGTAATGGAATCGACGGCTTATATTTATTTGCTGCCGATAAATTTGGCGCGAGTGCGATGATTTGAAAATTTTAGGTCAGATATCACCTTGGCAGGGTCGGAGATGCCTCGTGAAAATATCTGTTCCGACTTGTGGCTATTTCTTACTGAAGAATCTGAGGGCCTATGGAAGATTGGCTTGATTTAATTTAATCAGGTTAGTTTACCATTAAACAGCAGACGAAACGGTGCATCGTATAAGAAATTACAGGGTAAATGTTTTTTAAATTTTCTCCTGTTTACGGAATTGACTTTTATTTGCGGTTGAAGCTTTGGCTGTTATTTCTAGTGGGTGAATGGCCTATTATGGCCGTTCCTTGATTGTTGATGTTGAACTTAAAAATGGTCTATGACTATTTAATTTTTTCCCACTAGGCCGCTGGTGGCAAAAAAAAAAAATTCTACAAAATTTTTTTTTTGCCACCCTATATTGATTAATTATATATATATATATATATATATATAATGGCGGCTCCGTACCCACACTTTTGTCCTTATACGTAAGTATATATTCCCTAACATTGGTGCGACTCTTGATCTGTCTCTTTCTCTCTCTCTCTCCTCCCTTATTCCCTTTCTTTCTTTCTTTCTCTCTTCATCCATTCCCCCCTCCTACGCTTCTCTGTCTCTCATACCTTACACTCCCCTCGATCTGTCTCTTTCTTCTCCTCCCCTGTTCCCCTTCTCTCTCTTCTCATCTGTCCCTTTTTCCTCTCTTTTGTCCTCACGTGACCAGCCAGCCACTGCCGTTTTGCCTTTTCGCATCCAGCAGTCGTTGTAGCAACACGTTTTGTTTGTTTCCCGTGGCCATAAGGCACTCCTCTACAAGCCAGCCCCAAACTCAACTCGTCCTGTCGAAAGACCCTTGTCCTACGCCCAGGTTTTGTTTTTATCCTTACCATTATTGATTTTACGTTTTTGTATTCTTATTCGTGCTTTCCTTATTGTTTTCACGTATTTTTGTATTTTTATTCGTGTACATCGTCCGTTTTCCGTCCTTGTGTTTGTATACATTCGAGGCTCTCTTCCAAGGGATCTAATGCGCTTGGCTTAGATTTCCCTGGTGGCTGCCCAGGTCGGAGCAATCTCAAGATTAATCAGCCGAAATTGCGAAGATGATCCGGTTCTTGACTGATGACTGAGGGCTTCGAATGTCCCGTCCTGTGGTTCTTGTGTCGTCTTCTAGGTGCTTCACGTTCTTGTCCCAGTTTGTATATATTTTTTTACTTTTTACACACATATATATATATATATATATATGTATATATATATATAGATAGATATACATATATATATGTATATTTATACACACATATATATATATATATATATATATATATATATATATATGTATAAATATACATATATATATGTATATCTATATACATATACATATATTTTTTATATTAAGGGCATTACTATACATGAATGCCTCACGCTAGATGCATTTGGTATTCGTCTGGTATGTTGATTTTTTGTTCATTTTTATGTGTCTTGATTATGCATGCACTGACAATTAAAAAGTGCATTTTGTGCACTAATTATGAAATCATATCATCTGCTGCTGAATCTGTTTTTAAATCGCTTCGAGAGTTGCATTCCATCGCGTTCGGTACAATGTGTTTATAGTAGTTTTGACTTTAAGAATCCCTACTAGCGTGAGGCATTTATGTATAGCAATGCTCTTAGTATAAATAAAAATATTTAATGGGAAGACTTAATAAATTTTCCCTTTTTGAGGTTTTTCAGGCTACTTGATAATTTCTTATATATAAATACACACATACACACACACGCATATATATAATATATATATATATATATATATATATATATATATATATACATATATACATACATACATGCATGCATGCATCCAACACCAGAAAACCATGGCGACGAGAATAATTTTCAAGTTTCATTGAGCTATATATCGAACGAACAACTGAGAACTCTAATTTGCAGGTCTAATTAATATTATTCAATCAGCAATTGTTCTATATCCTCTACGCAAAAGTTATATTCTATTAACTCTTTGTCTTCTCATTAATTTCAACCAACGTCAGCATCAATATATTTTCAAGGTAATGAGTGCTGGAAATATCAGTCCAAAGTGAGTCAATGACGGAGTGTATACATGGCTAGAAATAGTAGGCTATAATTTTATATGAAAGAAATAGCATCTTAAGAAACAAAGGAGAGGACGTAATGGCACACTGGCCGAGATACGCTAAGTCTGAACAGAAAGACGCGATGGTTATGAGTAGAATGCTTTTTTATTCTAAGGTTTGATTCAGCAGGGTCGGTCTGGTATCAAGCAACAATAACAATCAATGAATTCCTAATTCCTTTTAACACAAAATCACTTCAACTCTCCATGCAGAATACGAAGCTGGGTATGGC